>NC_063258.1:18370863-18475716 GCF_019578655.1 Ricinus communis
CCGATATATGACTTTAACTCACAAACTTTGGTGACCTCCTATCTCCGCCCGATGCCTCGGGTGGAGCGAGCCAATGCATTTCGGATTATCTAATCACGGAAGACAATTTATCAAAACGCTAAAACAATTGACCATTAATCCTAGTCTAGATTCCAGGATTAATCGCCCAAAATCTTGACTCATAAAAATTTATCAATTTGGCGAACCTCCCTATAATACGGAAATTTACCTCCCGTAAAACGGGTCGAGGACCTGCCGGAAAAATACTTCAAAATTTAATAATTTAATACAATCGAGCCCAGTCCCCAAGACTTCATTATTTTCCGACTCCTCCACACTATATAGAATCACGATCATACAGTAGTTCGTCAAACAATTATTTTAACACACAAATATTTTCTAATACATAACACAATTCAATAGACACATAATTAAATCAAAGAATTCCAAAATGAATCGGGCCAGAGAAAATTATCGAGACGCTGATCGCTTTCATTAACTCGCCTGTACCGTTAGGAGTCCGATCGACAATCCGAACTCACCATCGGACTCGAAACGATGCGTACCGATGATGATCTCCGCTTTTGATTTTCCGATCCGACCCCCGATCATCCCCGAGAGATTTGTGGACTATCACAACCGTCCATTTGCAAAGCGGTCCGATCACCAATAAACCGGTGCCATTAAGGGGTTTGAGCCGGTGGGAGTCCAGATATGTCCTCCGACCATCCATTCCCTATTGGAGCTCACTGAAAGCCAAAACACCGGTTGCCCCCGCTTTCTCTCTCCACCGGATCTTCCATCTTCGGCCACCATTCACGCCGCCACCGGCCAAAAGGAAGCTCGCCATCGAGATCGCTGGTTACCGGCCGGAAGCGCATACACCAGTGGCAAGGAAGTTTTGGCTGCCTCCTTGCTCCCATGCCTACCAACGCACTAATGCCGAGCTCGCTGCCACCGGCCGCCATACCCGCCTCTACCGTCTCAGAAGGACGCACTGCCAGCCTCTCTCTTCCTCAAGACCCCTAAGACTCCTTTCTCCTTTCCTTCTTCCCGATTTCTTTTCTTCTTTCTTTCCTTCCATATCGGCTTTTGGCCCCCAAACTTTTCTTGCTTACCATTTAGTCCCCCAATTTTTTAATTACTATCAATATCATCCTGCAAAAATTCCAATTAACATACAAATTTTCATTAAACCCCATAATAATAAAATTATACTTTTAATCCTCATCCTAAAATAAATTTCCAATTTAGTCCTAATAAACAATTAATTTAATTAATCAATTTGCTAACTATTTTCCAACTTAAAATTTAATACCACTAGCTAATTAAAATACCCATTTCCCCGAAAATTCTTTTATAAAAACATCCTTTACAAATTGTACATGATTTTTAATATATAATTTTATTTATATATAAGCTATATATATATATATATATATATATATATATATATATATATATATATATATATTTGGGGAACATTTGAATAACCAAAATATAATTATTTCTCAAATAATTTACTTAATTAATTTCTTAACAATTCAAACTAATAGGATATATAAAATAACTCCTTATTTATCTAGCATTAAAATTTCATTTAATTCATTCCAACTAAACCAAATAAAAATAAAATAAAATTAATTTAAATAAAAACTCATTATTAATCATTATTAATATAATCATTATTAAGGGAAAACTTTTGGGTATTATATTCTCCCCCCCCTTAACAAAAATTCATCCTCAAATTTAAAGGAAAAAAGGGCTCACACTATGACTAAAACTAATGAGAATAGGAACCTCTCATCTCTAGCTCCTATTTCCTACATTTTCCTACCGAACAATATTCAATCACAAGACCTATGACAAAGCCCTTACAAACTTAACCTCGAGAATCACATCCTCACTTACCTCAAAACCACTTATTTCACACACCGAGGGTCTAACACGAGCAAGGATCAGAATATACTTCCCTCAACAAAGACTTATGAATCATCGGATTGACCTATGAGAAAGTTTGGCGTAAGTACAACTTGCATGCCACCACACCAAACCCGGCCGACACTTCCAAGGGTTCCACACAAGAAGGGCTAACTTGCCTTCCTTACCAAATCGCATCACCACCTTTTTGGGGTTGTTTTCTCATGTTGAGATATACCCTCCCGACGGGGTTGTTTTCTAATATTAACAAATATACCTCTTACGGGGTTATTTTCTCAAATTGACAAATATACCACTTTTTGGGGTTGTTTTCTCATTTTGAAAGATATAATTTCACGGTTGTTCTCATTGACAATAAATACCCCCACGGGGTTGTTTCTATATTGATAAAATACACAACTTTTTGGTGTTATTTTCTCATGTTGAAAGATATACCCCTCTTACGGGGTTGTTTTCTAATATTGACAAATATACACCTCTTAAGCGGTTGTTTTCTAATATTGAAAAATATAACCTCTTACGGGGTTATTTTCTCATATTGACAAATATACCCCTTTTACGGGGTTGATTTCTAGTATTGACAATTATACTCCTCTTACAGGGTTGTTTTCTCATTTTGACAAATATACCACTTTTTTGGGGTTGTTTTCTCATGTTGAAAGACATACCCTCTTATGGGGTTGTTTTCTAATATTGATAAATATACCCCTCTTACGGGGTTGTTTTCTCATATTGACGAATATACCACTGTTTTGGGGTTGTTTTCTCATGTTGAAAGATATACCCCTCTTATGGGCTTGTTTTCTAATATAGACAAATATACCCCTCTTACGGGGTTGTTTTCTCATATTGACAAATATACCACTTTTTTGGGGTAATTTTCTCATGTTGAAATATATACCCCTCCTACGGGATTGTTTATTAATATTAACAAATATAATTTTTACAGGGTTGTTTTCTCATATTGACAAATATACCACTTTTTTAGGGTTGTCTTCTCATTTTGAAAGATATACCCCTCTTAAGGGGTTGTTTTCTCATATTGACAAATATACCACTTTATTGGGGTTGTTATCTCATTTTGAAAGATATAACCCTCTTATGGGGTTGTTTTCTAATATTGACAAATATACCCTTCTTACCGTTCTAATATTGATAAATATACCCCTTATGTTGTTTTCCTTATTAAAAATATATACCAGTTTTTAGTTGTTTTCTCATGTTGAAAGATCTATCCCTCTTATGTTGTCGTTTTCTAATATTGACAAGTATACCCCTCTTACGGGGTTGTTTTCTCATATTGACAAATATACCACTTTTTTGCGTTGTTTTCCCAAGTTGAAATATATAGCACTCTTTCGGGTTGTTTTCTAATATTAACAAATATACCACTCTCACGGGGTTATTTTCTCATATTAAACAATATATCACTTTTCTAGGGTTGTTTTCTCATGTTAAAACATATATCCCTCTTACGGGGTTGTTTTCAAATATTGATAAATATATCCCTCTTACGGGGTTGTTTCATTATATTGACAAATATACCACCTTCTTGGGGTTGTTTTCTCATGTTGAAAGATATAACACTCTTATGGGGTTGTTTCCTAATATTGACAAATATACCCTTCCTTTACGTAGGTTGCTTTTCTCATATTAAACAATATATCACTTTTCCGGGGTTGTTTTCCTCGCTGTTAAAACATATATTTCTATTACGGGGTTGTCTTTAAATATTGACAAATATACCCCTCTTACGGGGTTGTTTTCTCATATTGACAAATATACCAATTTTTTGGGGTTGTTTTCTCATGTTGAAAGATATATCCCTCTTACCGGGTTGTTTTCTAATATTGACAAATATACCCCTCTTACGGGGTTGTTTTCTCTATATTGACAAATATACCAATTTTTGGGGGTGTTTTCTCATGTTGAAACATATACCCCTCTTACGGGGTTCTTTCCTAATATTGACTATTATACCCCTCCTTACTAGGTTATTTTCTAATATTGTCAATATACCCCTCTCTTACGGGGTTGTTTTCTCTTATTGACAAATATACCACTTTTTGGGGTTATTTTCTCATGTTGAAAGATATACCCCTGTTGTACGGTTGTTTTCTAATATTGACAAATATACGCTTTTTACGGAGTTGTTTTCTCATTTTGACAAATATACCACTTTTTGGGGTTATTTTCTCATGTTGAAAAGATATACTGCTCTTACCGGGTTATTTTCTAATGTTGACAAATTTACCCCTCTTACGGGGTTGTTTTCTCATATTGACAAATATACCACTTTTTTGGGGTTGTTTTCTCATTTTGAAAGATGTACCCCTCTTACAGGGTTGTTATCTAATATTGATAAATATACCCCTCTTACGGGGTTGTTTTCTAATATTAACAAATATACCCTTTTTTTTGGGTTGTCTTCTCATCTTGAAAGATATACCCTCACGGATTATTTTCTAACATTAACAAATACACACCACTCACGGATTTTTTCTCGAAATTGACAAATATACTACTTTTCGGAGTTGTTTTCTTATTTTTAAAGATATACCCCCTTACGGGGTTGTTTTTAATATGAACAACATTCATACCTTCATTTATTACAATTATAATACTTTTTAAGGTTAGTTTTGTCACGCTGAGAGTACTCCTTTATGGGTTGCTTCCTAATATTGACAGTTTTATACCCCTCTTATGGGGTTATTCTAATATTGACAAATATACCCCTCCCACGGATTGTTTTCTTATTTTGACAAATATACCCCTCCTTACGGGGTTGTTTTCTTTATTGACAAATATTCCACATT
Source organism: Ricinus communis (assembly GCF_019578655.1). NCBI lineage: Eukaryota > Viridiplantae > Streptophyta > Magnoliopsida > Malpighiales > Euphorbiaceae > Ricinus > Ricinus communis. Next base: position 18,375,621 of record NC_063258.1, read on the forward strand.
TTTGGGGTTGCTTTCTCATGTTGAAAGATATAACCTTCTTACGGGGTTGTTTTCTAATATTGACAAATATGCCTCTTACAGGATGTTTTTCATATTGACAATATACCACTTTTTGAGGTTATTTTCTCATGTTGAAAGATATAGCCCTCTTCGAGGTCGTTTTCTCACTTAACAAACGCCCTCCCAACACATTTGGCCCTCCCTTACTAGGTTGTTCTTCAATATCCAAAAATATACCTCTAATGGGGATATTTTTATATCATAAATATACATCTCACGAGGTTGTTTTCAATATCGAAAATTAAACCCTCCAGGTTAGTTTTCTCCATATTGACAAATATACACCTTTTTGGTGTTGCTTTCATGTTCAAAGATATATCCTCTTACTAAAATATTTTCTAATATTGACAAACATACCTCTCTTATAGGGTTATTTTGTCATAATCGACAAATATACCACTTTTTGGGGTTCTTTTCTAATATTAAACATATACCCCTCTTACAAGGTTATTTTCTCATATTAACAAATATACCCTCTTACGGGGCTCTTTTCTAATATTGACAAATATTCCCTACTTACTTGGTTTTTTCCATTCCAATTATAATCCTCCAATGGGTTATTTTCTCATATTGATTAAATAACACCTCACGAGGTTGTTTTCTACACAGACAATTACAACCCTCCCTGTATTGTCTCCATACTGACAAATGTACCACCTTTTAGGGTCGTTTTCCTCATGTCGAAGATATACCCCTACCGGCCATTTCTTATATCCTAAATATACCCTCCTATAGGGTTATTTTTCATATTGACAAACATACCCTGCTTTGGGTTGTTTTCCTCATATTGAAAGATATATCCCGCTTATAGGGTTGTTTCCTAATATTGACAAGTATACCCCACTTACCGGATTGTTTTCTCATGTTGACAAATACATCACCTTTTGTTGCTGTTTCCCTCATTTTAAACACATACCCTTACTTGGTTATTTTCTTAATCATTGACAATTATACCCCTCTTAAGGGGTTGTTTTTAATATTGACAATTATACCTCTTATGGTGGTTGTCTTCTCATATTGAAAAATATACCACTTTTTCCCGCGCTATTTCATGTTAAATGATACCCCTCTTACTGGGTTGTTTTCAATATTGATATAATATACCCCTCTTGTGGTTGTTTTTCATATTGATAAATATAGCACTTTTTGGGGTTGCTTTCTCATGTTGAAAGATATACTCCTCTTATAGGTTATTTTCAATATTGACAAATATACCCTTCTTACGGGATTGTTTTCTCATTTTGACAAATGTACCACTTTTTGGGGTTGTTTTCTCATGTTGAAAGAAATACCCCATTACGTGATTGTTTTAATATTGACAAATATACCCCTCTTACGGGGTTGTTTTCTCATATTGACAAATATACCACTTTTTGGGGTTGTTTTCTCATGTTGAAAGATATACCCCTCTTACGGGGTTGTTTTCTAATATTGACAAATATACCACTCTTACGGGTTTGTTTTCTCATATTGACAAATATACCACTTTTTGGGGTTGTTTTCTCATGTTGAAAGATAGATCGCTTCTTATGGGGTTATTTTCACATATGGACAAATATACCCCTCTTACGGGGTTGTTTTCTCATATTGACAAATATACCACTTTCTTGGGTTGTTTTCTCATGTTGAAAGATATACCCCTCTTACGGGGTTATTTTCTCATATTGACAAATATACCACTTTTCTAGAGTTGTTTTATCATTTTGAAAGATATACCCCTCTTACGGCTTTGCTTTCTAATATTGATAATTATACCCCCTTACGGGGTTATTTTCTAATATTGACAAATATACCCATCTTACGGGGTTATTTTCTAATATTGACAAATATACCCCTCTTAAGAGGTTGTTTTCTTATCTTGACAAATATACCCCTCTTACAGGGTTGTTTTCTCATGTTAACAAATATTCCACTTTTTTGGGATTGCTTTCTCATGTTGAAAGATATACCCCTCTTACGAGGATGTTTTCTAATATTGACAAATATACCCCTCTTACAGGGTAATTTTTCATATTGACAAATATACCACTTTTTTTGGGTGATTTTCTCGTGTTGAAAGATATATCTCTCTTACGAGGTTGGTTTCTCAAATTGATAAATATACCACTTTTTTGGGGTAGTTTTCTCATGTTGAAAGATATACCCCTCTTACGGGGTTGTTTTCTAATATTGATAAATATACCACTCTTACGGGGTTGTTTTCTCATATTGACAAAAATACCACTTTTTGGGGTTGTTTTCTCATGTTGAAAGATAGATCGCTCTTATGGGGTTATTTTCTAATATGGACAAATATACCCCTCTTACGGGGTTGTTTTCTCATATTGACAAATATACCACTTTTCTGGGGTTGTTTTCTCATGTTGAAAGATATACCCCTTTTACGGGGTTATTTTCTCATATTGACAAATATACCACTTTTCTGGAGTTGTTTTATCATTTTGAAAGATATACCCCTCTTACGGGCTCGCTTTCTAATATTGACAGTTATACCCCCCTTACGGGGTTATTTTCTAATATTGACAAATATACCCATCTTACGGGGTTATTTTCTAATATTGACAAATATACCCCTCTTAAGAGGTTGTTTTCTTATCTTGACAAATATACCCCTCTTACAGGGTTGTTTTCTCATGTTAACAAATATTCCACTTTTTTGGGATTGCTTTCTCATGTTGAAAGATATACCCCTCTTACGAGGATGTTTTCTAATATTGACAAATATACCCCTCTTACAGGGTTATTTTTTCATATTGACAAATATACCACTTTTTTTGGGTGATTTTCTCGTGTTGAAAGACATATCTCTCTTACGGGGTTGGTTTCTCAAATTGATAAATATACCACTATTTTGGGGTTGTTTTCTCATTTTGAAAGAAATACGCCTCTTACGGGGTTGTTTTCTAATATTGACAAATATACCTCTCTTACGGGGTTGTTTACTCATATTGACAAATATACCACTCTTACGGGGTTATTTTCTAATATTGACAAATGTACCCCTCTTACGGGGTTCTTTTCTAATATCGAAAAATATACCCTCTTACGAGGTTATTTTCTCATATTGTCAAATATACCCCTCTTACGAGGTTGTTTTCTAATATTGATATTTATACCCCTTTACAGGTTTATTTTCTCATATTGACAAAAATACCACTTTTTTGGGGTTGTTTTCTCATGTTGAAAGATATAACCCTCTTACATGGTTGTTTTGTAATATTGACAAATATACCCCTCTTGCGGGGTTGTTTTCTCATTTTGACAAATATACCACTTTGTTGAGGTTGTTTTCTCATCTTGAAAGATATACTCCTCTTACGGGGTTGTTTTCTAATATTAACAAATATACCCCTCTTACGGGGTTGTTTTCTCAAATTGACAAATATATCACTTTTTTAGGGTTGTTTTCTCATTTTCCAAGATATATGCCTCTTAAGGGGTTGTTTTCTAGTATTGACAAATATACACCTCTTACGGGGTTGCTTTCTCATATCGATAAACATACCATTTTTTTTGGGTTGTTTTCTCATGTTGAAAGATATACCACTCTTACGGGGTTGTTTTCTCATTTTGGCAGAAATACCATTTCTTGGGGTTGTTTTCTCATTTTGAAAGGTATACCCCTCTTACGGGGTTGTGTTCTAATATTGACAAATATACCCCTCTATCGGGGTTGTTTTCTCGTATTAAAAAAAATGCCACTTTTTTTTTGTTGTTTTCTCATATGATGAACGATATACCCGTCTTACGGTGTTGTTTTATAATATTTTTTAATATACCCCTCTTACGGGGTAGTTTTCTCGTACTAATAAGTACACCACTTTTTTGTGGTTGTTTTCTAATGTTGAAAGATATACCCCTCTTACGGGGTTGTCTTCTCATATTTACCAATATACCACTTTTTTGGGGTTGTTTTCTCATTTTGAAAGATATATCCCTCTTACGGGTTTTTTGTAATATTTACAAATATACCCCTCTTATGGGGTTGTTTTCTCATATTGACAAATATACCACTTTTTTGGGGTTGTTTTCTCATGTTGAAAGATATACCCCTCTTACGGGGTTGTTTTCAAATATTGACAAATATACCCCTCTTACGGGGTTGTTTTCTAATATCAAAAAATATATCCTCTTACGGGGTTATTTTCTCATATTAACAAATATACCCCTCTTACGGGGTTGTTTTCTCATCTTGCCAAATATACCACTTTTTTGGGATTGTTTTCTCATGTAGAAAGATATACTCCTCTTACGGAGTTGTTTTCTTATATCAAAAAATATACCCTCTTACGGGGTTATTTTCTCATATTGACAAATATACTCCTCTTACAGGGTTATTTTCTTATAATTATAAATACACCCCTCTTACGGGGTTGTTTTCTCATGTTGCCAAATATACCACTTTTTTGGGGTTGTTTTCTCATGTTGAAAGATATACCCCTCTTACGAGGTTGTTTTCTAATATTGACAAATACACTCCTCTTACGAGGTTGTTTTCTCATATTGGTAAATATACCACTTTTCTGCGTTTGTTTTCTCATGTTGAAAGATATATCCCTGTAACGGGGTTGTTTTCTAATATTGACAAATAAACCACTCTTACGGTGTTGTTTTCTCATATTGACGAATATACCACTTTTTTGGGGTTGTTTTCTCATATTGAAAGATATACCCCTCATACGGGGTTGTTTTCTAATATTGACAAATATACCCCTTTTATGGGGTTGTTTTCTTATATTGACAAATATACCACTTTTTTGGAGTTGTTTTCTCATGTTGAAAGATATACTACTCTAACGGGTTGTTTTATCATATTGACAAATATACACCCTCTTACGGGATTATTTTCTCATATTGACAAATGTACCCCTCTCAAGGGGTTGTTTTCTCAAATTGACAAATATACTCCTCTTACGGGGTTGTTTTCTCATATTAAACAATATACCACCTTTTTGGGGTTGTTTTCTAATGTTGACAAATATACCACTCTTACGGGGTTGTTTCCTCTTGTTGAAAGATATAGCCCTCTTAAGGGGTTGTTTTCTAATATTGATAAATATACCACTCTTAAGGGATTTTTTTAATATTGACAAATATACCCCCTCTTACAGGATTGTTTTCTCATATTGACAAATATACCCCTCTCACAGGGTTGTTTTCTCAAATTGAGAAATACACCATTTTTTTAGGGTTGTTTTCTCATGTTGAAAGATATACCCCTCTTACGGGATTATTTTCTAATATTGACAATATACCCCTCTTACGGATTTGTTTTCTCATATTGACAAATATACCCCTCTTACAAGATCGTTTTCTCATATTAAACAATTTACTACTTTTCTGGGGTTGTTATCTCATGTTGAAAGATATTTTCCTATTACGGGGTTGTTCTCTAATATTGACAAATAAACCACTCTTACGGGGTTGTTTTCTCATATTGATAAATATACCACTTTTTTGGGGTTGTTTTCTTATGTTGAAAGATATACCCCTTTAAAGGGTTGTTTCCTAGTATTGACAAATATACCCCTTGTACGGGGTTATTTTCAAATATTGACAAATATACCCCGTTTTATGGGATTGTTTTCTCATATTGATAAATATACCCCTCTCACGGTGTTGTTTTCTCATATTGTGAAATATACCACATTTTTAGGGTTGTTTTCTCATGTTGGAAGATACACCCCTTTTATGGGGTTGTTTTCTAATATTGACAAATATACCCCTTTTATGTGGTTATTTTCTTAGATTTACAAATATACCACTTTTTTGGGATTGTTTTCTCATGTTTAAAGATATACCACTCTTACGGGGTTGTTTTCTCATATTGACAAATATACCATTTTTTTGTGGTTGTTTTCTCATTTTGAAAGATATACACCTCTCACAGGGTTGTTTTCTCATAATGACCAATATGCCCCTCTTACGGGGTTGTTTTCTCATATTAAACAATATACCACATTTCTAGGGTTGTTTTCTCATGTTGAAAGAAAATCCATCTTACGGGGTTGTTTTCTAATATTTACAAATATACCACTCTTACGGGGTTGTTTTCTCATATTGACAAATATAGCCCCTCTTATGGGATTGTTTGCTCATATTGACAAATATACCCCTCTCACGGAGTTGTTTTCTCATATTGAAAAATATACCCCTCTTATGGGGTTGTTTTCTCATATTAAATAATATATCACATTTATGGGGCTGTTCTCTCATATTGACAAATATACCACTCTTATGGGGTTGTTTTCTAATATTGACAAATATACCCCCTCTTGCGGGATTGTTTTCTCATATTGACAAATATACCCCTCTTCCAGGGTTGTTTTCTCATATTAAAAAATATACTACTTTTTTGGAGTTATTTTCACATGTTGAAAGATATACCCCTTTTATGAGGTCATTTTCCAATATTGACAAATATACCACTCTTACGCAGTTGCTTTCTAAAATTGAAAAATATATGCCTCTTACGGGGCTACTCTCTAATATTGACAAACATAGCCCTCTTACAGGATTGTTTTCAAATATTGACAAATATACCCTTCTTACAGGGTTGTTTTCTCATATTGACAAATATACCACTTGTTGTTGTTTTCTAATATTAAAAGATATACCCCTCTTACGAGGTTATTTTCACGTATTGAAAAATATACCACTTTTTTGTGGTTGTTTTCTCATGTTGAAAGATATACCCCTCTTACGTTGTTATTTTCTAATATTGACAAATATACCCCTCTTACGGGGTTGTTTTCTCATGTTAAACAATATACAACATTTCTAGGGTTGTTTTCTCATGTTGAAAGATATATTCCCTTTACGGGGTTATTTTCTAATATTTACAAATATACCCCTCTTATGGGGTTCTTTTCTCATATTGATAAATATACCGCTCTTACGGGGTTGTTTTCTCTTGTTGAAAGATGTACCCCTCTTAAGGGGTTATTTTCTAAAATTGACAAATATACCCCTTACGGGGTTGTTTTCTAATATTGACAAATATACCCCCTCTTACGGGGTTGTGTTCTTATATTAAATAATATACCATTTTTCTAGGGTTGTTTTGTCATGCTGAATGATATATCCCTCTTACGGGGTTGTTTACTAATTTTTACAAATATACCCCTCTTACGGGGTTGTTCTCTCATATGAACAAATATACCACTCTTATAGGGTTGTTTTCTCTTGTTGAAAGATATACCCCTCTTAAGGGGTTGTCTTCTAAAATTGACAAATATACCCCTCTTATGGGGTTGTTTTCTCATATTGACAAATATACCCCTCTTACGTGGTTGTTTTCTCATATTAAATAATATACAACATTTCTGAAGTTGTGTTCTCATGTTGAAACACACATCCCTCTTACATGGTTGTTTTCTAGTATTTACAAATATACCCCTCTTACGGGGTTGTTTTCTTATATTGACAAATATACCACTCTTACGGGGTTATTTTCTCATGTTGAAAGATATACCCCTCTCAAGGGGTTGTTTCCTAATATTGATAAATATACCCCTCTTACAGGGTTGTTTTCAAATATTGACAAATATACCCCTCTCATGGGGTTGTTTTCTCATATTGAGAAATATACCACTTTTTTGGGGTTGTTTTCTTATGTTGAAAGATATACCCCTCATACGGGGTGTTTTCTAATATTGAAAAATATACCCCTTTTACAGGGTTATTTTCTTATATTGACAAATATACCCTTCTTATGGGATTGTTTTCTCGTATTAAAAGATATACCACTTTTATGGGGTTGTTTTTTCATATTGACAAATATACCATTTTTTTAAGGTTGTTTTCTCATTTTAAAAGGTATACCCCTCTTACGGGGTTGTGTTCTAATATTGACAATTATAGCCTTCTTACGGGGTTGTTTTCTCATATTAAAAAGTATACCAATTTTTTAGGGTTGTTTTCTCATGTTGAAAGATATACCCCTCTTATGGGGTTGTTTTCTAATATTGTCAAATATACTCCTATTACGGGGTTGTTTTCTAATATTGACAAATGGTGTGTACTAAGTCAAGCAAGACTATGACCTAAGGCAGTGTACCTATCAGTGAAGTATAGCTAACGGCGAGTACCAAGTGTCGTATTCCCCAAAGAACGTGTGAACCTAAATCTACTCAATCTTCTCTGTTATCTAATCACAGACAATAAATGGTGTTAATGAATAATTCCTAAATTAACTAATAGCTACTCCAATTGTTGTCGAACTACGTATACTAGGGATTGATTAATTCAAGTAAAGGAATAACCCTTTGGGAATTCTTGTCTCTAAGGAATGAAACTAAGGGTGGAATTGATTGATTGAATCCAATTTCCGTGGGAAAATCTCTACACAATTAATGCCTTTCTCAAGGACACTAACATCTTAAGTTAGATTAATTAGGTTGAAATCTCTTCCTAACTCTAATTACCCAAATTAGCATTATGTACCATTTAACACTATTGAGAGTTGTTAATTCTCAATCTGGTAGAATGAACACCCTATCTCTAGGAGAATTCAATTCTAGGTTGCAAGGGACAATCCAAACCTAAACGTCTTTCTCAAGATCATTCAAATTTCAAAAATCATTCAACAAGATATAAAGAACAAATCAATAAATACTTCCATTGCAAACCAATATTGACAATCAATACATTCAATTCAAAATTGAAGTACAAAAATCCCTAGATAAAGAACCCCAATGGGTTAATAAGTTTAGCTAATCATGTTCATAATCACAACTAACAAGAATTCAATTATAAAAAATGAGTAAAGGTAGAGGAACCTGACTACACCACTGAATGAGAGTAAATAGCTCCAATTCCTCGTGCCCAATTTTGGATCGATTCTTGTTCCTCTTACTCAGATTGAAACCAATCGACAATCCTCGCCAATCTTTGATCTTCGAAGAGAATTCAAGTGAAACCTTGATCCAAGTCTCCTTTTCTCTTAGTTTCAACTTAGAAAACCCTTAGATAGAGAAAAAGATGAGATTTGGACGTCCTAACCCTTGCTGCCCTCCTTTTTCTCTTCTCTTTCTTTTTAAATGAATTTGACCAGCTGCCATGAACATGGCCGTGTTGACGCTCGTGTTCCCAACACGTTCTGGTGTTGATGCCCGTGTTACTCTCTATGGCCATGCTCCCTAAAAACCTTTTTTCCTTTGATGTTTGTTGCATCCAACACAGCCGTGTTGGTGGTTGTATTGGGAACACAGCCAGTGTTGAATCCAACACGGCCGTGTTAACCTTCCTCATGGGCATGCTTAGCTTGTTTCGACAGCTTTGACGTCCAATTATGCTCCAATTCTTCCCTTTATCATACTTTGACTTCTTTTGGACCTAATGCACACAAACAGACACATAGGGTGAGTGTTGGAACCAATTCACATCTAAATATACATAAAATTAATCTTAAAAACCCCATTTAGATGTGTGTATTTTACGCACATCCAATAACCCCACACTTATCTCATTGCTTATCCTCAAGCAATCAAAAGTAAAATAAGGAAAATAAACCACTAAGGAACAATACTTAAACCGGACAGAAGCTAGAGAGCTCCCGCACATATCCTTAACAAGCGTAAGTCAAACAAAAAGAAATGAAGCAATCAATTCAAGTATCACAACCAAGATGCCAATAATTCATAAAATACTGTCTCAACAAAATTATTCAGAACCAACTCCTCACCAGATTCACTCTAAGTCACTCAAAGTGTTTAAAGGATAGTGTTAAATCGCTCAATGCATCAAATTCTGCCTTACTTACTATATGCTTGCTATGAAATCCTACTCCTACCACTTATGGAGAGTCAACAACCATGTCAAGAGGTCTTTATAAGCGTTGTAATGGGGATTAGGTAAAGGTAGGTAAATTTGGTCAGAGCTGAACCTATGGTGTTCTGCAATGAAATACATGACCTGCACACAAGTCACAATGATCACAAGGGGTAAACAATGGACAGTAGTCCAAGGTGGGAAATAAGAATCAAGTCAAAATGTTTAGCTCACTTACTTTCTTTATTTTCATCACCTTTCCCTCTTATTCTTCTATTCTTTTTCTTTTTTGTCATAAGGGAAGAACATTCACATAATAGAGTGAATTTCTTTTGGATTGAAGAAAGCTACTATAAGATTCCACACTATTCCTAAGAAAAAAATTCCCAATAAAAACAACTCATGTGCAGAATCATAACCCAAAGCAGAATAAAACTAAGTGGCAATGAAATATGATAAAAAAAATGGTGAAAGAGAGGGTTATCTACAGAATCAATAAATGAATGAAGGCTATTTGGCTAGAATGAAAAACCTAAGTGCCTCTATCATACCAAAGTGTTAAACTCTCCTTGTGGCCCTCATAAGCATTACCGAGCAAGTTCTAAAAGTAAAGACAGTAATTGGCACTCTCAAGAAGAAATAAATACAAGCATATAAAGTGTATGCTTACAATTTAGGCTCTATTTCTCACAAGTGTGCTTTTGAGTAGGTTCCAAACAAAAATCATCAAAACAAAATTAAATAAACCAAAGCAACTTAGTGCAAAATTCAAACTAATTATCTTACATTCTTCTGCAAAACTCAACACTATCGGTTTTACCCGATCACATGGACATAAACAGGATTTCAAAAGCAAGTCAACAGTAAGAGCATCGAAACAAAGTGAAAAATTTTCAAAATTTTACAAAAGATTGCATAAAGAATAAATAAATAACTGAGATGGGATAAATGAAATGCGATATATACACTAGAAAAGGATCTGAATTTCATATATAAAACAATAAAAACACGAAAAGAAGTGTATATAAATATCACCACCCCACACTTGAAGGACACACTGTCCTCAGTGTACAAAATATAAGAAATGCAAAAGGAAAAAGAAATAATACTGTAAAACCTAATCACCTAAGTTCACATAATTCAAACAAAATCTAATACCCAAAATGGAAAGAAAAAAAAAAGAGAACTAAAGAAATAAAATGAAAATAAAAGAAACAAGCTTCTTTAAAGTCATAAGCTGGACTTTATTCTTTTATTTGAATCAGAAATGGAGCGCCCAATTCACATGCTCCTTCATATCTAGTGACCCTCCAAGGTAATGCTTCAACCTCTTCCCATTAACCTTGAAATTTCCCTTTTCCGAATGATGCACTTCAACCGCACCATAAGGGAAGACTTGCATCACTGTAAATGGCCTCGACCAACAACTCTTCAGCTTCCCTGGAAATAAATGGAGATGAGAGTTAAATAACAACACACTATGTCCTATGTTAAACTCCTTCAAATTTTTCAATCGCTTGTCATGCCATTGTTTGGTCTTCGCCTTGTAGATTGTTGAATTTTCATAGGCTTGTTGACGCCACTCCTCTAGCTCATTCATTTGCCACTGCCTTTGTCTACCTGCGCTATCCAAATCAAAGTTAAACGATTTAAGTGCCCATAACGCTTTATGTTCTAGCTCCACAGGTAAATGACAACCTTTTCCATACACAAGCCTAAAGGGAGTGAAACCTGTAGAAGTCCTATAGGTAGTTCTAAATGCCTATAAAGCATCATCTAGCTTTGTAGTCCAATCTTTCCTACTGGCTCCTACAGTCTTCTCTAAAATGCGCTTAAGCCCCCTATTAGTAACCTCTCCTTGCCCACTCATTTATGGATGATAAGGCGTGGAGAATCGTTGAGATACTCCATATCTTTTAAGCACTTTCTCAAGTTGAGAATTACAGAAATAGGTTTCCCTATCACTAATTAATGCTCGAGGTGTTCCAAACCTAGAGAATAGTCTCTTAAGGAACCTCACAACTACCCTAGCATCATTACTAGGCAAGGCTTGTGCCTCAGGCCATTTAGAAAAATATTCAACAGCCACCATTATATACTTGCATCCATACGAAGAAGGAAAAGGACCTATAAAATCAATGCCCCAAACATAAAAAATTTCCAACACTTGTATACTATGTTGGGGCATTTCATCTCGGGCAGAAATATTACCTGACCGTTGGCATGCATCACAAACCTGGACATATGCTCGTGCATCTTGGAAGATAGTCGGCCAATAAAAACCAGCATCCATAACCTTCCTAGCCGTATGGTTTATGGCTTGGTGTCCACCAACCAATCCCTCATGACAATGCTTGAGAATTTGAATGATCTCCTCCCCATATACACACCTCCTGATAATTTGATCTGCACAAATTCTAAACAAGAAGGGGTCGTCCCAAATGTAATACTTCAAGTCAAAGAAAGAATTTCTTCTTTCTTTGGCCCATCATACCCTTTGGGAGTACCCTTGCAGCCAAATAATTTGCATAACCAGAAAACCAAGGAATAGCATTTGCCACCTGCATTGAGCATAGGTGCTCATCCGGAAAAAAGTCATCGATCTCTTTCTCATTAAGCTCCTCCAAGTGCGGGTTCTCTAATCGAGAAAGATGGTCTGCTGCAAGATTTTCAGCTCCTCGTTTGTCCTTAATTTCCAAGTCAAATTCCTGTAACAAAAGAACCCAACGAATCAATCTTGGCTTAGAATCATGCTTTGAAAATAAATACCTTAAAGCAGAATGATCCATGTAAGCAATTGTCTTTGACAGCACAAGGTAGGAACGAAATTTGTCAAAAGCGAACACGACAGCTAGGAGCTCCTTCTCTGTAGTTGTATAGTGTTCTTAGGTATCCGTAAGCATCTTGCCAGCATAGTAAATAGGCTGGAATTTCTTCTCCTTGCGCTGGCCTAAAATAGCTCCAACTGCAAAATCACTAGCATCGCACATAAGCTCAAAGGGCAGCTCCCAATCAGGAGAAACCATGATGGGAGCCGTGGTTAGTTTTTTCTTTAATAACTCAAAAGCTCTTAAACAATCATCATCAAATTCAAAAGGTATATCTTTTACTAGCAATTGAGTTAAAGGCATAGCAAGCTTAGAAAAGTCCTTAATGAACCTTCTATAGAACCCTACATGCCCTAAGAAACTTCTAATAGCCCTAACCGAAGTAGGGGGAGGTAGTTTACTTATAACTTCCACTTTAGCTCTATCTACTTCCAACCCTGCATGTGACACTTTATGTCCTAAGACTATACCCTCTTGGACCATAAAATGACATTTTTCCTAATTCAACATAAGGTTAGCTTCAATACACCTAGCTAACATCCTTTCCAAATTTTGCAAACAATGGGAAAAAGAGTTACCGAATACAGAGAAGTCATCCATGAAGACCTCCATCGACTCCACTATCATGTCATGGAAAATGGCCATCATACACCGCTGAAAGGTCGTAGGCGCATTACACAAGCCAAGCGGCATCCTCCTATAGGCAAAAGTGCCATAAGGACAAGTGAATGTCATCTTCTCTTGGTCTTCTGGTGCTATGGGAATCTGAAAATAACCAGAAAAACCATCAAGGAAACAATAATACTTATGGCCTGAAAGCCTCTCAAGCATTTGATCGATAAAAGGAAGGGGAAAGTGGTCCTTTCGGGTTGTGTCATTCAAGCGTCGGTAGTCTATGCAAACCCGAAAGCCCATTACTGTTCTTGTAGGGATCAACTCCTCCTTTTCATTTTTCACCACCGTCATGCCCCCTTTCTTGGGAACCACCTGAATAGGACTTACCCAAGCACTGTCAGAAATAGGGTAAATTAAACCTGCATCAAGAAGTTTAATTACCTCCTTTTTAGCCACCTCTTTCATATGAGGGTTCAACCGCCTTTGTGGCTGCACCACCGGTTTGAACTCATCCTCCATTAAAATCTTATGAAGGCAGTAACTCGGGTTTATTCCTAGTATATCAGCCGTCTTATATGCAAATGCCTTTGCATACCTTCTCAAAATACACAGCATCATCTCCCTCTCCTCAGGTGTGAGATGAGCAGAAATAATAACCGGTAAGTGCTTTGCTTCATCTAGGTAGGCATACATTAAGTGCGCTGGCAACTCTTTCAACTCAAGAATGGGCGACTCCTCCAAAGAAGGCTTCAGCTTCTTTACTTCTGACCTGTCAAGATCAACAAAACCATCAGTCTTTTCATCATCAAAATCAGCAGCTAATAAGTGCTCTAGCTGCTCCAATACTTGTTCATTGGATAAATTATCCTCATTTTCTTGCGTTGCCACTTGCAAAGGATCATCAATCATTATTTCCTACAATTGAGATTCCACAATATCATTGATAAAATCAATCGAACAGACAGTACCATCATGCTCATATAGGTATCTCAAGGATTTAGTCAAATCAAATGTAATGCTCTTATCATCTACCCTAAGTTCCAGCGTTCCGCTACTAACATCTATCAAAGCTTTAGATGTAGCTAAAAATGGTCTACCTAGGATCAATGGGACATCACTCTCACCATTCATATCCATGACAACAAAATCCACAGGAAATATAAATTTGTTAACTTTTAACTAGCACATCCTCTATAATCCCTTTCGGGTACTTAACAGTTCTGTCTGCTAGTTGTATACTCATCCTGGTAGGAGTTAGCTTAGAAGTGCTTAGTCCTAACTCCTCAAACAATGAACTAGGCATCAAATTGATGCTAGCTCCCAAATCAGCTAATGCTAGCAATTTCAATTTATCCCCAATCAAATAAGGTATAGTAAAACTCCTTGGATCGTGTCGTTTGATTGGAATCTTGCTCTGAAACACTGCTGAGCATTCTGCATTCAAGGTCACCAATCCCAAATCCTCTAACTTCCTCTTGTTGCTTATAATTTTTTTTAAAAACTTCGCATACTTTGGCATCTGCGAAATAGCTTCAACAAAAGGCAAGTTAATCCATGAATTATTTAAAAAGATATAAAAATTCTTGAATTCACGATCAACTTTATCTTGCTTGAGTTTTGCAGGGATATGGAATGGGAGGTTGGTATGGCCTCGAGGGGATCTTCTTCAAATCCTCCTTCTCTTCAACTGCTCCCTTTTCTTTCTCCTTAGGCTTGTCTTTCTTTTTTGACTCATCCACCTGCACATCAGAATCATCATTAGTGAAAGGCTTAGATGGACTAGGAAGTTCCTTACCTGATCTCAAAGTAATTGCTTTGGCATGCTCCCTTGGATTAGACTCTGCGTTACTTGGAAGCGTGCTGGCCGCCTCTCGACCATCATCCTGAACAAACGCCCAATTTGAGTTTCTAAGTTCTGAATTGAAGCTTGTTGATTCTGAATGGCAGTGTCCATTTGTTGAAATCTGTTCTCTGAAGTTGCAATGAACTTCGTCATCAACTCTTCTAAGTTAGGTTTCTTCTCTTGACTACCTTCTGTTTGATGGGGAACAGAATGCATAGGTTGCTGCGGATGCAACCTTTGATATCTTGGTGGGCCTTAGTTATTAGAATTCCTCCATCCAAAATTAGGATGATTCCTCCACCCTAGGTTGTATGTATTACTGTAGGGATCATTCTGCTGCCTACCTGCATAATCAACATGCTCAACGTTAGAAACATTAGTAGGCATAGAAGATGCAAACATACCTCCCGCTTTACAATTGGCACTGTAATGCGGTCCACCATAGAATTCAAATCCGGGCTGAACTGCTTGGATCGGCATATGAAGTTGTTCTATCTTTTTGGAAAGTAGCTCTACTTGTGCTGCCAAGGCTGCTGTAGGATCTGCCTCAGCCCGATATACAACGGGCTTTGGACCTTTATCCCGTGGAGTTTGCCAATGATAAGTGTTGGTGGCCATCTCTTCTATCAAATCCTGGGCTTGCTCAGGTATTTTGCTATTGATAGCTCCCCCTGCAGCTGCATCTACCATTTGTCTAGTGGTTGTATTCATGCCACTATAGAATGTCTGCACTTGCATCCAGAGAGGAAGACCATGGTGTGGGCAACACCTTAACAAGTCCTTGAAGCGCTCCTAGGCTTCGTACATCGATTCTCCTTCACCTTGCACAAAAGAAGATATGTTATTTCGCATTTGAGCAGTCTTAGTAGGAGGGAAATACTTATTCAAAAACTTTTCAGCCAAAGAAGTCCAGGTAGTGATCGTTTTCGATGGCAAGGACTGCAACCATCTTTTCGCTCTATCCCTCAAGGAAAAAGGAAACAGCCTCAACCGTATGGCATCATCAGTTGTTCCATTAATCTTAAAGGTATCACATATTTCCAAGAAGTTGGCAATATGCTCGTTCGGATCTTCGCTCGCCAATCCTCCAAATTGCACCGTATTCTGGATCATATGGATTACATTCGGCTTTATTTCAAAATTATTGGCCGCCACGGAGACCTCACTATCCCAGTTTGCGTCCCTGCTAAAGAGGGCCTAGCAAACTCGTACATGGTCCTTTCATCATTATCTCCATTTGCATTGTGGTTCTCCATCTCACTAGTTTCACGAACAGGAATCTCTGCTTCAATCTCCTCCTCTACTGCCTGCATACACCCCCTTAGCAATCTAAAAGAGCGCTCGGGTTCAGATAAAGGCTCTGTAAGATTAGGATTAGAGCTCCTAGTCATAAACTACCTGAGCACAATAAAGAACAACAACACCAACAAACAGGATAAGAACAAAACTATACATAAAAATAAATTATAAACAAAAAGAGAAATGACTAGACTAACAAATATTAAAATTTCAATTTAGTTCACAGAAAACCGTTCCCCGGCAAAGGCACCAAAAACTTGATGTGTGCTAAGTCAAGCAAGACTATGACCTAAGGCAGTGTACCTATCAGTGGAGTATATCTAACAGCGAGTACCAAGTGTCGTATTCCCCAAAGAACGTGTGAACCTAAATCTACTCAATCTTCTCTGTTATCTAATCATAGAAAATAAACGGTGTTAATGAATAATTCCTAAATTAACTAATAGCTACTCTAATTATTGTCGAACTACGTATACTAGGGAATGATTAATTCAAGTAAAGGAATAACCCTTTGGGAATTCTTATCTCTAAGGAATGGAAACTAAGGGTGGAATTGATTGATTGAATCCAATTTCCGTGGGAAAATCTCTATATAATTAATGCCTTTCTCAAGGGCACTAACATCTTAACTTAGATTAATTAGGTTGAAATCTCTTCCTAACTCTAATTACCCAAATTAGCATTATGTACCATTTAACACTATTAAGAGTTGTTAATTCTCAATCCGGTAGAACGAACACCCTATCTCTAGGCGAATTCAATTCTAGGTTGCAAGGGACAATCCAAACCTAAATGTCTTTCTCAAGATCATTCAAATTTCAAAAGTCATTCAACAAGATATGAAGAACAAATCAATAAATACTTCCATTGCAAACCAATATTGACAATCAATACATTCAATTCAAAATTGAAGTACAAAAATCCCTAGATAAAGAACCCCAATGGGTTAATAAGATTAGCTAATCATGTTCCTAATCACAACCAACAAGAATTCAATTATAGAAAATGAGTAAAGGTAGAGGAACCCGAATACACCCCTAAATGAGAGTAAATAGCTCCAATTCCTCGTGCCCAATTTTGGACCGATTCTTATTCCTCTTACTCAGATTGAAACCAATTGACAATCCTCGCCAATCTTTGAACTTCGAAGAGAATCCAAGTGAAACCTTGATCCAAGTCTCCTTTTCTCTTAGTTTTAACTCAAAAAACCCTTAGACAGAGAAAAAGATGAGTTTTGGAGGTCCTAACCCTCGCTGCCCTCCTTTTTCTCTTTTCTTTCTTTTTAAATGAATTTGACCAGCTGCCATGAACATGGCCGTTTTGATCCCGTGTCCCCAACACGTTCTAGTGTTGATGCCCGTGTTACTCTCTGTGGCCGTGCTCCCTAATGATGTTTGTTGCATCCAACACGGCCGTGTTGGTGGCTGTGTTGGGAACACGGCCAATGTTGAATCCAACACGGTCGTGTTAACCTTCCTCATGGGCATGCTTAGCTTGTTTCGGCAGCTTTGACGTCCAATTATGCTCCAATTCTTCCCTTTATCATACTTTGACTTCTTTTGGACCTAATGCACACAAACAGACATATAGGGTGAGTGTTGGGACCAATTCACATCCAAATATACATAAAATCAATCTTAAAAACCCCATTTAGATGTGTGTATTTTACGCACATCAACAAATATACCCCACTTACGAGGTTGTTTGGGGACGGGATGGAAGCCGAGAGGATATTACATCCTTCGCATTAAAAAATATTCGTAGAAGCCTGGTCCGAATTAGAGTGGAGGAATGAAAGAATTTTGAGTTCCGATCATTGAACTTGTTCCACTTTACCCTTGCCTTTTTAAACCATAAAATCTCTTCCTTCCGAAGCATCTCGTTGATTTCTTTCCTTATCAGATATGAAATCCTAGCTATGTTCTCATTTTATTTGTTTCTTTTATATCTCTCTTTTTCTAATCTCTATCTAGTATGATGGTTCGGTTTTATTTGGGTACCATAAACACCAGTGTTGAGTGAAAGCGTGTGGAAGCAGCAATCATAGGCACCAAACTAATGCTTTGACGAATGTGAGGGAAGAAAATTAGTTGATCGTATATTGGTATCATTCTCGGAATGATCGTAAGGGAATCTTTTAGAGGAAAGATGGAATGGTGTGAACCGAGGCACGCCCAAATATTCTGATTCAAGCAAGACGAGGTGTAACTGCACGCGTGTAAGAGAGAAATCATGTTGTTTTTTTATTAATCCATCATAATATAATCGAAATGCGAGTTCTTTTAGGTTTGGGATGCATACAATGACCTAATTTGGGTCTGAGTTATTAGGTAGGCCTACACAAATTTCCTTTTATTTTCTGTTAAGCTGGCTCATAAAATTTGGGATTACAAGAGTTGTTGCCAAATCAACTCCTCTCTCGTTCTAGATGTGACTTTAGTTTATTCATCTTTCATTATTTATTTATTCATATTTAGCTTATAGTTTCTTCTTCTTATGCTCACATTATCACTTGTATTACGCTTGGATAAATAAAAGAACAATATGATTTCTCCCTTACGCTCGTGGATTTACGTTTCATCCTGCTTGTTCATGAAGCTAAGCCCCAATGCCACTAGTCAAGCTTGTTAATTGCATTTCCATGATTCCTTACGCCAATCTTTGTGTCATCAGGAGTCCTCATGCCTGAAGGAATAAGGAATGATAGAGAGACTAGGGGTGCAAATCCTGAATCAAAATATTTGGGCGGACCTCTATTCTTGTCGTTCCCTCTTTCCTCTAAAAAATTCATCCGTGATCATCCAAAGAATGATATCAATACATGATCAACTAATTTTCTTTCTTTTCATTCATCAAAGTATTGACCGGTGCCTATGATTGCTGCTTTCATGCGCTTTCCCTCAACACTCGTGTTTATGCTCCCCAAATAAAACCAAACCATCATACTAGACAGAGATTAGAAAGAAAGACATAAAAGAAACAAACAAAATGCGAAAATAGGTAGGATTTCATATCCGATAAGAAAAGAAATCACAAGTTCTTTATTCTCTTTCACACGGCTAAGCATAAGGATCAAATCAAATTGATTTAAAACACAAGGGTAGATAAAGAACACGAGAAAGGAAAGATGTTAGGGATGAGTCTATGCTTGGTAGCATGAGTATTGATAAGTCCACAAAGTTCTTGAAAAAACTCATAACTTGATTTCTTGCAAGGTAGAAAATTGAAATAATATGCTCACTGGCCTCAAGTATTCGGTTACATGCGGTTTTTATAATGCAAAAACCCTCGTTCCATAAGAAGATTAAACTAGAAGCTAAATATTAATAAATAAAGATCAATAAACTGAAGTCAAATAGAGAACTAGAGAAAAATTGTTCCCATAGTCCCAAATTTAAGAGCTAGTTTAACGAAAACAAGGAGAAATTTGTGTGGACCTATTAATAACACTCCAACCCATAATTACTTCATTATAGGCGTCCTAAACATCATAATGTTAGAATTCCTACTTGTATTATGCTTGGATTAATAAAAAGAACTTGATTTCTCCTTTATGCACGTGGATTTACATCTTGTCCTACTTGATCGTTAAGTTAGGACCCAATGCCACCAGTCAAGCTCATTAACTGTAATCCCATGATTCCTTACGCTAATACTTATGTCATCAAGAGTCCTCATGCCGAAAGGAATAAGGAATGATGGAGATCCCAATAGTGCAAATCTTAAATCAGAATATTTGAGTGTGCCTTGATTCTCATTGTTCCCTCTTTCCTCCAAAAGGTTCGAGCCACGTCCATATATTCCTCGGATGAATCTTTTAGAGAAAAGAGGGAATGGCGAGAATCGAGGCATGCCTAGATATACTTATTCATGATTTGCACTATTGGGATCTCCCTCATTCCGTACTCCTCTAAGGATGAGGACTTTTGATGACACAAGGATTAGCATAAGAAATCATGGGAGCACAATTGGTAAGCTTGACTGATGGCATTAGGGATTACCATGATGATCAAGTAGGACGAGATGTAAATCCACAAGTGTAAGGTAGAACTCATCTTATTTTCAATTAATCCAAGAGTAATACTAGCTAGAATTCGAGCATATGATGAAGTAATTTAGGTCCGAGTGTTTTTAGGTAGGCCCATGGGAATTTACCCTTGTTTTTGTTAAGCTGGCTCATAAAATTTAGGACTACAAGAGTTGTCGCCCAATCAAGTCCACTCATGTTCTTGATTTGACTTTAGTTTATTTGTCTTTCTTTATTTATTTATCCATAGTTAGCTTCTAGTTTCTTCTTCTTATGGAATAAGGGCTTTTGTACCATAGAATCCGCATGCAACTGAATACTTGAACTAATGAGCATACTATTTTATTTTTCTACCTTATAGGAAATCAAGATATGTGTTCTTTCAACAATTTTATGGATTTATCAACACTCACACTAGCGAACACAGACTTATCCCTCACATCATTCTTTTCTCTTGTGTTCTTTATCTACCCATGTGTTTAAATCAATTTGATTTGATCCTTACACTTAGCAGTATGGAAGAGAATAAAGAACTTATGATTGCTTCCCTTATTGAATATGAAATCCTACCAATATTCTCATTTTTTTATTTCTTTTCTGTCTCTTTTTCTAATCTCTATCCAGTATGATGGTTTGGTTTTATTTGGAGAGCATAAACATGACTGTTGAGTGAAAGCCCGTGGAAGCAGTAATCATAGGCACTAATCTAATTCTTCAACGAATGCAAATGAAGAAAATGTTATGGAACAGTTTATGGATTTTCTGATGCAACGGGCAACTCAACAACAAGCACCGGCGCCTCAGACTCAACAACAAAAGGCTGTAATAGATCAGAATTATGAAAGAGTTAGGAAACAAGGTGCTAATGTTTTTAAGGTACTACCGATCCCTACCGAGGCCGAGGAATGGTTCTGAAATCTGAGAAGGGTGTTGGATAGATTTAATTGCACATCCGAACAAAGGCTTCTATATACGGTATCTTTAATAGAAAAGATGCACTTGATTGGTGGGAAACAGTTTTAAGAAGCAAAGATCGACCAATGACTTTGACTTGGAATGATTTCTTGAGAGAATTTCTTTGAGAAGTATACTCCGAAATTTATAGAGACAGAAGAAGCTTGAATTTCTTGATTGAAATGTAATGATATATCGGTTGCAGTCTGAAGTTCAATTTGTGAGATTATGTAAGTATGCACCGGAAGAAATAGCCAACAAGAAACTGAAAGGAAGAAATTTGAGATGGGTTTGAGGCTTGACATTCGTGAGAAAATGGCGTTGAAACCTCATAATTACAATGCCTCAATTGAAGCTGCTTTGAGAGCTGAAGAAACATCATTTGAAAGGAATACTATGGAAGCTAAAAAGAAGAAGATCATTGGTGCTTATAGTAATCCTCCAAGACATATTAGTATTTCTTCGTTTAGAGGCTCTAATTCACAGCGGAGTAGTTATCGTGGACGAGGGTTTGGTGGTCAGTCTAGTAGATCCTCCACAGTACCTTATAGTAGAGGTGGATACAATTCATCCAGACTTGAGGGAGGACAAGTTTCAGCCAGTAGAGGGTTTGCTCCTGTTTGTCCTACGTGCAACAGGAGACATACTGGAGAATGTTGGGGACCTAGACCAGTAGTATGTTTTACTTGTCGTAGGCCAGGACATTATTCTAGAGATTGTCCTATGAGAAGAAATAATGCTGGAGAATCTTATACAGTGGGTCAGAGTAGTGTTGGTGAAAATATTCCAGTTGGTTTAGGTAGAGGCAGAGGAAGGGGTAGCAGAGGAGGTTTAACTATTTCAGCAATACCATCAGAACAAATTGGTCAACCACAAGCACAAGCTAGAGTATTTGCTACTACTAGAAATGAAGCATTTGTAGCACCTGAAATTATTCTTGGTATACTTTCTATTCATGATTCCGATGCACATGTTCTTATTGATCCTAGATCCACATGTTCATTCATATCATATGATTTTGCATCGCATGTTCATGCTAATATAGAGGCATTAGGTTATGATATATATGTATCTATGCCTTTCGGGGTATTATCACGGTAAATACGATAGTGAGATCATGTCCTGTAGTAGTAGATAGTGTCAAACTACATGCGATTTGGTTGTTATTAATCTTAGAGAGTTTGATGTTATTTTGGGGATGGATTGGTTGTCAAGAAATCATGCTATTGTTGATTGTAAAACAAAGGAAGTGGCTATGGAAATACAAGGAGAAATGAAAATAGTAATGGTGGGTGAAAGGAAGACAATTCCTAATTGTTTGATTTCAAAGAAGGACTGTCGATTAATTAAAATGGATGTGAAGCATATCTAATTAGTTTTATAGATACTACTAAGGTCAGTCCAGGGGTATTAGACATTCCGTTGGTCGGAGAATTTCCTAACATATTCTTAGATGATTTGCCCGGTTTGCCACCAAATCGAGAGGTTGATTTTGAGATTGACATCATCCCTAGTACGACACCTATTTCCATTGCACCATACGGAATGGCTCCATTGGAATTGAAAGAATTAAAGAAGCAATTAGAAGAGTTACTTGATAAAGGTTTCATCAGGCCAAGTACTTCACCTTGGGGAGCACCGATTCATTTGTGAAGAAAAGGATGGTAGTATGCGATTATGTATTGATTATAGGCAATTGAACAGGGATAACGTTGAAGAATAAATATCTATTGCCAAGAATTGATGATTTGCTTGATCGGTTAAAAGGTGCAACCGTATTCTCTAAAATTGATTTAAGATCGGGTTATTGGCAACTCCGGGTTGAAGAGAAATATATTGCCAAGACGATTCGAACAAGGTATGGGCATTATGAATTTATTGTGATGCCATTTGGTTTAACAAATGCTCCTGCCGCTTTTATGTCAATCGATGAACAAGACTTTCCGACCATATTTAGATCACTTTGTTATTGTGTTCATTGATGATATTCGATTTACTCTAGAAGCCCGAAGAACATGAACAACACTTGAGAATTGTTTTACTGATTTTGAGGGAAAAAAGGTTATGCAAAATTCAACAAATGCGAGTTTTGGATGGAGGAAATTGCATTCTTAGGGCATATTATTTCTAAACATGGAGTGCAACCAGATTCATCAAAGATTAAAGCAATTATTGAATGGGAACCGCCTAGAAATGTTTCTAAAGTTCGAAGTTTTCTTGGGTTAGTTGGCTATTATAGAAGATTTGTAAAAGATTTTTCCGTTATTGCTAAGCCTCTCACAGCTTTGTTAAAGAAGAATGTGCCATTCTAGTGGACGAAGTTATGTGATCAAAATTTTCAAGAGTTGAAGAAAAGGCTTACTACTACACCGATACTCGCATTGCCATCTGAAAATGGAGGTTATGTTGTATATACTGATGCTTCTAGGCAAGGACTTGGATGTGTCTTAATACAGCATGGGAAGGTTATAGCTTATGCTTCAAGACAATTGCGACCTCATGAGCTGAATTATCCTACACATGATCTTGAATTAGCAGCTATTGTACATGCATTGAAGATATGGCGACATTATTTATACGGGGAGACATTTCAGATATTTACTGATCATAAGAGTTTGAAATATATCCCTACGCAGAAAGAGTTGAATCTGAGACAACGAAGATGGATTGAGCTTCTGAAGGATTATGATTGCACTATTGATTATCATCCTGGAAAAGCAAATGTTGTTGCTGATGCTTTAAGTAGGAAGTCAGTGGAAAATTTTTCAAGTATGATTTCTTACCTGTGAAGCAAACAGATTCACTTGATAAACTTGCTGAATTGTATATTTCTGAGATTGTTAGATTGCATGGTGTGCCTATATCTATTGTATCAGATAGGGATCCCAGATTTACTTCTCGTTTCTAGGAGAGTTTGCAGAAAGCATATGGTACTAAGCTTCATTTCAGTACAGCTTTTCATCCTCAAACAGATGGGCAATCAGAAAGAACTATTCAGACATTAGAAGATATGATGAGGGCTTGCACACTTGAGTTCAAGGGTAACTGGGATGATTACATACCACATATGGAATTTGCGTATAACAACAGTTTTCATTCTAGTATCGGTATGGCTCCTTATGAAGCTTTGTATGGGAGGAAATGTAGAAGTCCAGTATGCTGGGATGTTGAAGGTTTAAGACAGCTTGAAGGTCTAGAATTGGTATAAGAAACAGTGGATAAAATAGAGATAGTTAAAAAGAATTTGAAAGTAGCACACGACAAACAAAAGAGTTATGCTGATTTGCGTCGAAGGGAAATAAAATATTTTGTGGGTGATAAAGTTTTCTTACGGGTATCACCATGGAAAGGAATATTAAGGTTTGGTAAACAAGGGAAATTGAGTCCGAGGTATGTAGGACCTTATGAAATTATTGAAAGAGTTGGACCATTGGCTTATAGGTTAGCATTACCTACAGAGCTGTCTTTTATTCATGATATTTTTCACGTTTCTATGTTAAGGCGATATAGATCAGATCCTAGTCATATCATTCCAGAGCCAGAGATAGAAATCACAGAAAAGTTGACATATGTGGAAGAGCCGATAGAAATTCTTTATCGAAGGGTTAAGAAATTGAGAAAGAAAGACATTCCTATGGTCAAAATTAAGTGGAGTCATCATTCACCAAGAGAAGCAACTTGGGAAGTGGAAGAGCATATGAGACAGAAGTATCCGCATCTATTCCATTGCAATGTTGGTGAGTTGTTAAAATTTCAGGGATGAAATTTCTTAAGGAAGGGAGAGTTGTAACGCCTGCATTTTCTCATCATCCATGTTATGTGCATTTACATTTAATCATTGGGCATATGATCGTATATCATTGATATTTTTATTTTATGAGAACAGATATATATTAATTATAAGTAGAGAATAAGAAGCATGATATTAGATTATTAATTTAGATAAGTTGATTAAGTACTTGGGTTATGTGTATTAAGCCTTAAGACTTAATTGAACCAATAGTTGAAGGTTGGGTAAATAGATTGGACTTAAAAGATACAATTAAAAGTTAGTACCTATATATGTTTAGTAAGAATTAATTTAGGGTGATAAAAATAGTTTAGTAGGTGGTGGCATTAAGAGAGGAATATTGGAAATTGGAACCATGAGCAAGCTCATTTTACCTCTTCATTTCTCTAAAATTCGTACATGGCCAAAAACACAAAATTTGGAATAAGAGAGAGGAGTGGAATACCTAGAAAAACTTAAGATTAAGATAGGATTTTGCTAACTATTGAAGGAGCCAAGCTAAAGCTAAAAGATTTAAGCATATTAGCAACCCAAAAGCTGAAATTGGTAAGTTGTTACTTGAGTGTTATTAATTTGTCATTAGGGTTCTTGATTACAAATTGGAAAAACTTCATTTGATGCTCTCATTGATTAATTAAAGGTCTGATTATCATGAATTAGTAGAGTATTGAATGATTGCATAAAGATTAAGCTTGATTTAAGTTTAAGTATGTTAAGATAGAAAACTGTCAAAATTCCAGCAACCTTGATGTTCTGTATTTTAGACATAACATGGGTTATATAAGTCCAAATTAAGCTTAATTGGTGTCTATAGAAATTTTAAAGAGTCCTCTATAACTTTGTAGTTTTGTGATTTTGCTATTTTTGCCGTTTTGGTTGCTTAAATTGAGCAAACAGATTGCTGCTCGGGTACAACTAGCTGTATGACCCTTGCTCAGTAATTTGAAAATAATTAAATCTATAGAAGTCGGAATTGAGTAATTCTTCTTGGAGATAAAACTAGACGCATAAATGGATATGTCTATTTAATATGAGATTTTTGTATTAGGCCAATTTTGCCCAGCAATAAATATACCTTGCTACTAAATTCTGTCTAGAAAACAGAAATGTTGGAGATTAGTTTTATGCAATTTATTGATGTTAATTTGAGTTAAATTGGTATTTAACTAGATGGGAAATGTTTATAGGATATTAAAACAGTAATTGAGAGTCTTAGAGGAAGAGTTAGACCTATGAATTAGAGAAGGGATGATCTTGTAATGCATTAGAACTCGCATTTACATGAATATTTGTAATATGCATGAAATGTGAATTGATGAATGTGTTGACAGGTACTCAATGGCCTGGAAAGGAAGTTGTGGAGAAAGGAGGTTCTTATATGCTAAAGGAATAAGTATATTTTGAGTAAGTAAATAGTTAATATTTGCTATGTTCATATATTTAATCAAATGTTCCGCAAATGGTTGCGTTTGCTTAATATTGTTTATGTTTGAATGACTGAGATGGAAATGATTGGTGTTGAGTGGAACAATTGTTATTGCTAAAATATGATATAAGTGAAATGATTGAATTGTGATGTTAAGTGCATATGTGCATGTGAGTGGTGGATTCCCCTGTGAAAAAAAATATATATAAATATAAAGCCTTGGGAGGCTAAAGCCTAGAGAGGCTATAAAAGTGTATAATGTGAGATGAGGCGGAGCAGCTTACATGTGTGATATATGAGGATGAGGCGGAGCAGCACATTAAAGGGGATCCACAAGCCGTGAGAACTAACCATAATTGTTGAATTGTATTTGTTCTATGATGGTTGTAATGAATTGAGTAGAATGGTATGACTTTATACCTAAACTATGAATATCATGGAAAGTTATGTGATTGGGTGGAAATTGTATTAAGTGTATATGATATAGATTATGTTGATTATTTATTTCATTTGGAGGCTCACCCCTCTCCAAAATTTTTCTTTTTAGGTTTGTAAATAGTAGTGCGTCCGTTGGTTGTATGCGAAGTCTAGCTTTTAGCAGTTCTGTCAAGTTGGGCCAGTTTTGTGAAGTCTCCTCCTGATGCATTTTTGTATGCAATTATGTGATATATATGGAAGTATGCCTTATAAGGAGGTTCTTATATGCTAAAGGAATAAGTATATTTTGAGTAAGTAAATAGTTAATATTTGCTATGTTCATATATTTAATCAAATGTTCCGCAAATGGTTGCGTTTGCTTAATATTGTTTATGTTTGAATGACTGAGATGGAAATGATTGGTGTTGAGTGGAACAATTGTTATTGCTAAAATATGATATAAGTGAAATGATTGAATTGTGATGTTAAGTGCATATGTGCATGTGAATGGTGGATTCCCCTGTGAAAAAAAATATATATAAATATAAAGCCTTAGGAGGCTAAAGCCTAGAGAGGCTATAAAAGTGTATAATGTGAGATGAGGCAGAGCAGCTTACATGTGTGATATATGAGGATGAGGCGGAGCAGCACATTAAAGGGGATCCACAAGCCGTGAGAACTAACCATAATTGTTGAATTGTATTTGTTCTATGATGGTTGTAATGAATTGAGTAGAATGGTATGACTTTATACCTAAACTATGAATATCATGGAAAGTTACGTGATTGGGTGGAAATTGTATTAAGTGTATATGATATAGATTATGTTGATTATTTATTTACTGAGCTGGAGGCTCACCCCTCTCCAAAATTTTTCTTTTTAGGTTTGTAAATAGTAGTGCGTCCGTTGGTTGTATGCGAAGTCTAGCTTTTAGCAGTTCTGTCAAGTTGGGCCAGTTTTGTGAAGTCTCCTCCTGATGCATTTTTGTATGCAATTATGTGATATATATGGAAGTATGCCTTATAAGGCATAAGAAGATGTTTGTAATACTTGTTAAATGATGTTTAAGTATAATCATATGTTTATATGTTAATAACCTTGTGTCTGGATTCTTAACAACCTACATATTGACCTATCTACCTGTAGTATATATTCTACGACGCTTGTATGCTTCCTGGCTAATGTTTATTGGTTAGCATGTGATGGGGGTGTTACACAAGTGCTAATATATTGTTCATTTATTTTTTTGTTGTGGCTTGGGACGACAAATATTGCTCCCGGGATTCATGTAAAACAATTGCCATTTAATTTTGCTGGCCAGCATATAACATGTGAATCATGTGATATCCTTTGATCATTTACATTTTCCATATGATTTTGCAAATATTTGTCAAGCCGGTCACAACAACCTTTTATATCCGTACGCAAGTGCTCAAATTTAAAATTTGCATTGAACTTATAAACACTTGTATATAAACATAACCAATCAATAAACAAACTACAAACATTTAAATAATCAAAACAATTCACCTCAATCACATAATTTCACCACATGTTCACACTAATCTCAATCACACAATTTCACCCAAAAAGTCTATCAATTTATACTCACCTTTTAGATACTAATTACATTATGGACAACCTGTATTTCCTTCTCGAGCTTCACCGATGCCTTGAGATCCTAAAATATGACATATATTTGGTAAAAAATATACCTACAATAAGTGTTTACGCTTGGTATGCAATTAGTATATATTCAGGATATGCTCTTTATATGTGTAAGCTTAACATTTATGCACAATTCTTTCCTATTGGACAGCTTGACCTTGCTAGACCTGAGAGTCAATAACTTTCACTACAGAATTCTAAATTAGTTGATTCCTTTTTTCTATAAAACTAGACACATAGGGCTCTAACATATACAAAACTTATCACAATATAAGCTCTAAAAAATTAATGGTGAATTTTTGTATCCAAACTTAGCTCTACAAAAAAATAATTTGAGCAAGTCTCATTCGGTTTAGAATTTCTCAAGTTACACAAGTCCAATTGAGAAATCCTATTCCAGAAACTTTATTAACATATAAAGGAACAACTTTCATGTTTTAAACTTCATCTAGTTTGGCCTCTAAAGTCCGCATACTATTTGGGAAACACTGGACTGCCTACAGAAAGAGCAAACAGAATCAACCTCACTCCAAGGGCGATTTCCCATTACACACATATTATTTTATTAAATTGCATCAGATGGTTTTAGATAACATAAAAAGGAAGAAAACTCATGTTTAACAATTTGTCTAATTCAGCCCCTAAGGGTCTCATATTTTATTAAACAAAGGAAAACACTATGCAGTAGATAAAATTTAACCAGTCCCAATCAAAGAAGAATTTCTCATATAATTGCTCTGAAATAGAATTTAGGGACTATGAAATCACTTCACACCATATAATCATATAATTTCAATTATAATATAGAATAAAAATAAGTAACTTACCCAAATCATTAGCTGAAATCAACAAGATTTAGGTTTAGGAGTTTGAGAGAAAAAGGGAAAGGAATTAGATATAGATTTTTTTGTTTTTTTTTATACAGGAGTTATAGCTTAATAAAGAGATACACTAGAGTTTTCTAGTGTTTCTTTTTTCACAAGATAAGGACACTCCCATACACATCCACTACCTCCATACACATCCACTATCTTATATTTATATTTATTATTATTATTATTATTATTATTATTATTATCATCATTCTTTTGTTATATTTTAATCAATTTTCAAATAAAAGTCCAAATCAATCTATATAAATGAGTCAACTAGATTCAATTCCTTATATATTTATCTATTGACTCAACTTTTAATTTTATAATACCTCAAATACATCCTATATTACACATACTAAAATATGTCATTGCAATGCTATGACAGCCTGGCCGGGAGAAGTGGTCCAACAAGGGTCGAAAGTGGACGCTTGAGCAAAGATAAGATGCCCCGGACAAGGAGCTGGCTTTTGGCGGGATGCGGGATGGCAGCATTCTAAGGTACAGTACATGAATTACTTGAATTGCACATCAAAATGGAGCGGGGAATGATCTATAACATATATGTAAAAATTTGGAACTAATCACATGAGCCGCCTTTTGGTTGTTTTGCTGTAGAGTTATAGGAACTCCAAAGTTAAACGTGGTTCAGAGAAATTCCAGGATGGGGGACCTCTTTGGAAGTTCTCGAACCCGCTAAAAAGGCAAAATCGTGAGGCTAGTAGGGGACCAATGTGGACAATATCTCATGTGATTTGGTTCTGGGTCGTTTCAAATGGTATCAGAGCAGGACCCCTCTAGTAGATGTGTGGTTTGAGGATGAACTGGGCGGAAGCTGGTGGGTATGTGATGCCCGGAGAAGTCGTCGACGAGGGCCTAAGTGACGCTAGGGTAAAGATAAGATGCCCGGGACAAGGAGCGACTTCGCGTGCTTCTAGGATAGCAGCACTTTAAGGTACGGGGGTATATGAATGAATCGAATTTCACATTGAAATGGGACGGGGAGTGATAGATACCATATATGTAAAGAGTTGGAACTAATCACATAAGACACATTTGGTTGCTTCGCTGTAGAGTTGTAGGAACTCTAAAGTTAAACGTGCTTGGTTCAGAGAAATTCCAGGATGGGGGACCTATTGGGAGGTTCTAGAACCCACCAAAGGGACAAAACTGTGAGGCCAGTGGAGAGCCAAAGCGGACAGTATCTCGTGTGATCTGGTTCCGGGACGTTACAAATGCACTTTGACAAATACAAAATAAATGAAAGATGTGGAATTCATATAATCAAATGGAATGATTTGAGATGCATATGCTTAAGTGTATTTTATGAAATACATGCAAATTTAAATAAAGTGCTTGTGGTTAAGCTCAAGGATATTACACTTTCGCACTATAAAAATCGCATGCAAACGAATATTTGAGGCTAGAGAGCCTATTATTTCAATTTTCTACCTTGTAAGAAATCAAGTTATGAGCTGTTTAAAGAACTTTATAGACATATCAAGCTTCGCGTTAGAGAACATAGACTTATCGCTCATACCCTTCCATTCTTTTATGTTCTTTTTCTACCCTTATTTGATCCTTACCCTTAGTTGTTTGAAAGAAAACAAAGAACTTGTGATTTGTTTCCTTATAGGATCCAAATCCTACCTATGTTCTCATTTTGTTTGTTTATTTTGTGTGTCTCTTTCTAATCTTTGTCTAATATGATAGTTTAGTTTTATTTGGTGAGCATGAACACGAGGGTTGAGTGAAAGCGCATGGAAGCGGCAATCATAAGAACCGATATAATGTCTCTTAAGCATGTATTCTATACAAGAACAGAAAGACAAAAGCAAAATGCTTTTAGGTTTAATAACCAATTATCATTCAAATTCAACTTAATAATAAGGATTTACGTCCATCTAGGATAAAGATAACCTTCCTAACAAAAATGGATGACTAAAGAAAGTCCTAGTTACTTGAAAATATGTTTAGTTTTATTTAGGGAGCATAAACACTGTTATTGAGAGAAAGTGCATGGAAGCAACAATTACAGACAACGATCCAATGCTTAAATGAATGCAAAAAAAAAAAAATTAATTGATCGAGTGTTCATATCATTCTCTAAATGATCGTAGATGATTCTTTTGGAGGAAAGAGGGAAAGATGAGAATTGAGGCATGAACAAATATTCTGATTTAGGAATTGCACCATTGGAATCTCCATCATTCTTTATTCCACTAGGCACAACGAAACATGATAACACAATGATTATCTTAAGGAATCATGGAAATACAATTGATAAGCTTGACCAGTGGCATTAGGGCTTGGCTTTAAGATCAAACAAGATGAGATGTGAATCCATACGAGTAAGATAGAAATCATAATGTTATCATTGAATCCAAACATAATATAATAAGGAATGTGAGCTTTTTGATCTTTAGGATGCATGTAATTAAGTAATTTGGTTTAGAGTGTTATTAGTTAGGTCCACATGAGTTTCCCCTTATTTTTATTAAGTTGGTTGATAAAATTTGGGATCTCCACCATTCCTTGTTCCTCAAGGCACGAGGACTCTTGATGACATAATGATTGCTGTAAGGACTAGTTATAGTCCCAAATTTGATGATCAAGCAGGACGAGATGTAAATCGATGCGCATAAAGGAGAAGTCATGTTGTTTTCAATAAACCCAAGCATAGTACATGTGGAAATGCGAGCATTTTATTTTTCGGGATGCATATAATAAAGTTATTTGGGGCGGAATATTATTAAGTAGGCCCATGCGAATTTTCCCTTATTTTTGTTAAACTAGCTTATAAAATTTAAGACTACAAAAGTTGTTGACTAGTCAACTCCTCTCTCGTTCTTAATTTGACTTCAGTTTATTCATCTTTTATTTATTTATTCATATTTAGCTTATAGTTTATTCTTCTAATGGAATAAAGACTTTCGTACTATAAATATGAATGCAGTCGAATACTTGAGGCTAATGAGCATATTATTTCAATTTTCTACCTTACCAGATATCAAGTTATGGGTTCTTGTAAGAACTTTATGGACTTATCAACACTCGTGCTAGTGAGCGTAGACTTATTCCTCATGTCCTTCCTTTCTTTTGTGTTCTATATATACTCCTATGTTAAAATTAATTCAATTTGATTCTAATTCTTAGCCGTATCGAAGAGAACAACGAACTTGTAATTTCTTTCCTTATCGGATTAGAAATCCAAAGTATGTTCTTATTTTGTTCGTCTCTTTTCTGCCTCTCTTTCTAATCTTTGTCTAATATGATGGTTTAGTTTTATTTAGGGAGCATAAACACAAGTGTTGAGTGAAAGCGAATGGAAGCATCAATCATAGGCACCGATCCAATGCGTCTACAAATGCGAAGAAAGAAAATTAGTTGATCAAGTATTAATATCATTCTTCAGATGATTGTGGACGGATTTAATAAGGAAAGAAGGAACAATGAGAATCGAAGCATGCCTAGATATTTTTATTCATGATTTGCACCATTGGGATCTCCCTCATTCCTTGCTTCTCTAAGGATGAGGACTTCTGATGACACAAGGATTGATGCAAGGAATCATGGGAGCACAATTAACAAGCTTGACCGGTGGCATTGGACCTTTGGTTGATGATCAAGCACGACAAGACGTAAATCCATGCTCGTAAGGGAGAATTCATGTTATCTTTGCTTATTCCAAGTATAATACAAGCCAAAATTCAAGCGCTTTGCTATTTGAAATGCATGTAATGAAGTATTTTGGATCACAGTGTTTTTATGTAGGCCCACGTGAATTTACCCTTATTTTTGTTAAGCTGGCTCATAAAATTTGGATCAAATTTATCGACACTTGCGCTAACGAGCATAGACTTATACCTTATGTCCTTCCTTTCTCTTGTGTTCTTTATTTTCCCTTATGTTTAAATCAATTCGATTTGATCCTTATACTAAGCCGTATGAAAGATAACAAAGAACTTGTGATTCCTTTCCTTATCGGATCTGAAATCCTACTTAAATTCTCATTTTTTTACTTCTTTTGTGTCTCTCTTTCTAACCTCTGTCAAGTATGATGGTTTGATTTTATTTGGGGAGCATAAACACGACTGTTGAGTGAAAGCACATGGAAGCGGCAATCATAGGCATCGATCCAATGCTTCGATGAATGTGAAGAAAAAAATTGGTTGATCGTGTATTGATATCACTCTACGAATGATCACGGACGAATCTTTTGGAGGGAAAAGGGAACGACAGGAATCGAGGCACGCTCAAATATTCTAATTTGGGATTTGCACCATTGGGATCTCCATCCTTCCTTGTTCCTGTAGGCACGAGGACTCCTGATGATGCAAGGTTTGGCGTAAAGAATTCTGGGCATGCAATTGACAAGCTTGACCGATAGCATTGGGCCTTAGCTTGATGGTCAAGTAGAACGAAATGTAAATCCATGTGTGTAAGTGAGAAATCATGTTATTTTTTATTAATCCAAGAGTAATATGATAGGCTATTTGTGTAGCTAAAATCTAAGGCAGTGAACCTATCGATGCAGACTAACACAAATGGTGAGTATCAAGGTCGTATTCTCGAGAAAGGGTGATCCTAGATCTACTGCAGTGTCTTATGTTATCTAACCTAAACAAAATTGATGAAGTATTATGCTATGATTAAATATGAACAAAATAATTAACTAAGTGTCAAATAATCTGAAAGGATTTAGGAAAACTCTCGAAGGAAAAAGCAAACCCTAATTGCAATTACCCCTGGATGAATTCTTAACTGAATTCGGTCTCCCTCTCGAGATAACCGAATTCCTAAACCTAATAACCTAAATTTGGAATCTCTTCCTAACGATCGATTATTCGATTAGCATTAAGGTTTAACCTGCCTCTATTAAGCTTTGTTAATTCTTAATCCGGCTAGTCAATTACCCTTATCTCTAAGTGATCATTAACCAATTCTTGCTATTCAAATTTCTAAATACTAAATGAATTTCTAAATTACATAAAGTAATCTAAATAGTACAACTCACAACGTCTCATGAATAAAGTGATTTCTCATTAATAATGAAAGCAAGAAGAGACAAGCATTGATAATCAAAATCTCATAAGCATTAAAATCAATCCAACAACATAGGAACCCAAATGGGTTTGACAAATTTAGTTATTCATACTAATAAGCAGCAAAAAGTAAAGAATAGATTCAGAAAAGTAAATTGAAGGCATGTACACCCTTCTTCTTCAAGTTGGATGAAAAAATCCTAAATTCCCAATTCAGAATAGTAAACCCTAATTTCCCTCTTGAATGCTCCCAAATCTTGTCTTGATCTTCAATTTGGTGTTAAAACAATTGTAATCCTTCCTTCTATAGATAAATTGATCTTCTAAGGTCGAGTATTAAGTCTGGAATAAGATGATTTAAGCTTGTATATGTGAAATCAAGTCAGAAAATCGAACCCTAATTCAGCAAATCGTTTTTGCCTATATAATTCCTTCAACACGGCCGTGGTCAAGCCCGTGCTATCCAGGCCGTGCTGGACCTCCGCATTCCATAACTCGCGATTTCTTCCAGGTCGTGCCCTAGCCGGTGTTGAGCCACCACGGGCCGTGGTGGCTTCGGAAACCGTGCCAAAATGGCACTCTTGAAGGGCAACTATTTGATGGTTCAGCACGACCAGAGTCCAGGCCATGCCCAACCTTGGAATGCTAGTCCTTGCTCAACTTGACGGATTTTGTTCTGTAATTGTGCGTATTTCCCTCGATTATCGATAATGTCCCTCGATAATGACCTTAAACGTGAAAGGAACCAAAACACAGGTGATTCTGGCATAAAACGAGATAACTATGCACAAAAATGTAAACAATTGGGCATGTAAATATGTATAAAATGATGCATATCATAATACAAGCTAGAATTCAAACTCTTTGATGTTTGAAATGCTGAAAATGAAGTAATTTTGGTCAAAGTGACATTACGTAGGCCCACGCAAATTTTCTCTTGTTTTCATTAAGCTGGCTCATAAAATGGGACTACGAGAGTTGTTGCCCAGTCAACTCTTCTCTCCTTCTTGATTTAACTTTAGTTTACTCATCTTTATTGATTTATTTATTCATATTTAGCTTCTAGTTCTTCCTCTTATGCTCACATTGTCACTTGTATTACGCTTGGATAAATCGAAAACAATGTGATTTCTCCCTTACACATGTAGATTTACGTCTCGTCCGACTTGATCATCAAACTAAGCCCCAATGCCACTGTTGAAGCTTGTCACATGCGTTCCCAGGATTCCTTCTGCCAAACCTTGTGTCATCAGGAGTCATCGTGCCTAGAGGAACAAGGAAGGATGCAAATCCTAATAGTGCAAATCTTAAATTAGAATATTTGGGGATGCTTCGATTCTCGTTGTTCCCTCTTTCCTCTAAAAGATTCGTCTGCAATAATCTGGAGAATGATATCAATACATGATCAACTAATAGTCTTTCTTCACCTTCGTTGAAGCATTGGATCGGTGCCTATAATTACTACTTCCACAGGCTTTCACTCAACATTCGTGATTATGCTCCCCAAATAAAATCAAACCATCATACTAAACAGAGATTAGAAAGAAAGACACAAAAGAAACAAACGAAATGAGAATATAGGTAGGATTTGAGATCTGATAAAAAAAGAAATCATAAGTTCTTTATTCTCTTCCATACAAATAAGTGTAAGGATCAAATCAAATTGATTTAAACACAAGGGTAGACAAAGAACACAAGAGAAAGAAAGGGAAATATAAGTCTATGCTCGCTAGGGCAATTTTTGATAAGTCCATAAAGTTCTTGAAAGAACCCATAACTTGACTTTCCACAAGGTAGAAATTGAAGTAACATGCTCATTGGCCTCAAGTATTCGGTTGCATGCGGTTTTTATAGTGCGAAAGCCCAAATTCCATATAAAGAACAAACTATAAGCTAAAGTTGAGTAAATAAATAAATAAAGATGAATAAACTAAAGTCAAATCAACAACTGAAGAGGAGTTGACTAGTCAACAGCTCTCACAGTCCCAAATTTCATGAGGCAGATTGACAAAAATAAGGCAAAATCTGTAATGGCCTACCTAATAACTCCATGACTCAAATTACTTCTTTATATGCATATCAAACATCAAAATTCTTGCATTTCCACTTGTATTTCACTTGGATTAATCAAAACCAACATGATATGTCTCTAATGTGTGTGGATTTACACTAATCCTTGTGTCATCAGGAGTCCTCATGCTTGAAGGAATAAGGAATAGTGGAGATCCCAATGGTGCAAATCCTTAATCAGAATATTTAGGCATGCCTTGATTCTCGTCATTCCCTCTTTCCTCTAAAGTATTCCTCTGTAATTATTCAAAGAATGATATCCATACTCGATCAACTAATTTTCTTTCTTCGCATTTGTCTAAGCATTCATCAGTGCTTATGGTTGTTGCTTCCACGCGCTATCACTCAGCACTCGTGTTTATGCTCGCCAAATAAAACCAAACCATCTTATAAGACAGAGATTAGAGAGAAGGACATAAAAGAAACAAACAAAATGAGAACATAGGTAGGATTTCATATCCAATAAGGAAAGAAATCACAAGTTCTTTATTCTCTTCCATACGGCTAAGCATAAGCATAAAATCGAATTGATTTAAACACAAAGGTAGACAAAGAATAAAAGAGAAAGGAAGGACGTGATGGATAAGTCTATACTCACTAGTGCGAGTGTTGATAAGTCCACAAAGTTCTTGAAAGAACCCATAACTTGATTTCCCATAAGCTAGAAAACTAAAATAATATGTTCATTAGCCTCAAGTATTTGTGATGTGATTCTTGATGGATTTTGTAAGAAGCACATTGTAGAATTGTTTCCAAGAACATCTAAAGGTAGATTCACAAACAAAGACCTTGACCCAACACTTTACTAGAAGTGTGAACCTTGGTATAGAAGGGTTTTGGACGCCACACTCAAGATTAGAAAGAAGGTGAGTGATAAGTCTTAAAGAACGCCACAAGAACAAGTCTTGATAAGTTTACAAGTTCTTAGAAGAACCAAAAATTCAATTCTCTAAATGGAACCAATAATAAAAATATTCATTAACCTGAACCATTCGGCTATAGTGTGTTTAAATAGCCAAAGGTACAACCTTACCTTCCTTTACACGTGTAAGAAGAAATAAGAATAGGAAAGTAAAAATCAAAGACTAAATTAGAAGCTTCCTAACTAACAAAATAAGTAACTAGAGTGATTTAGGCAAGGTCTGATATAGGAAGAATGGACTAAATCAACATCTAATATTTCTAAATAACTTAAAGGGGTGGCTGCCCTTGTTTACTACACAAAATTAGTTTCTTAGGTCAAGCTCACAAGCATACACTTTCTTGTTTCCACTTTAAGCTTCTTTTCTTGCTTCCTCTTTAAGAATTTGGCCTTTCCTTATTCCTTTGAGTAAAATTTCGCCCAAAACTTAAGGATTCATTGCCCGACATGTTGAATTGGGTTAATAACAAGATTGGGCTTGATTAACTCTAGCTCTTCATATGGCTTCCAAGGCTTGGCCCAAATATATTGAATAAGACCATTTAAGTCTCTCTTCATTCTCTTGGCTCTAGCTCTTGTAATTGGGCCTCCCTTGATGAATAATGGATCACTTAGGCTTGGAATTTGATCTCCTTGACTTAGTTGGCTACTTGGTTCTTTGGGCTTTGAGGTTGCATCATTCCCCCCCTCTTCAACAAGATTTGTCTTCAAAATAGAACCTACATCAAAGAGAGTTAAATCACCAACATTGAGAGTAGCACTAACATTATACTCACCGGGTAAATCAAGTTGTAGGCATTATCATCAATCCTTTCAACCACTTGAAAAGGACCATCTTCCCTTGGGAGTAATTTAGAATGCCTTTACGCGGGAAACCTCTCCTCTCGCATATGCACCCAAACCCAATATCCAGGCTTAAAAATTACTTCCTTTCGCCCTTTGTTAGCTTGAGTATCATATTGCTCCATGATGTGCGTAAAATACATACATCTAAATGGAGTTTTTAAGATTGATTTTATGTATATTTGGATGTGAATTGGTCCCAACACTCACCCTATGTGTCTGTTTGTGTGCATTAGGTCCAAAAGAAGCCAAAGTATGATAAAGGGAAGAATTGAAGCATAATTGGATGTCAAAGCTGCCGAAACAAGCTAAGTATGCCCATGAGGAAGGTCAACACGGACACAGCCACCAACACGGCCGTGTTGGATGCAACAAACATCAAAGAAAGAAAGGTTTTTAGGGAGCACGGACGCAGAGAGTAACACGGGCATCAACACTAGAACGTGTTGGGAACACGGGCATCAACACGGCCATATTCATGGCAGCTGGTCAAATTCATTTAAAAAGAAAGAAAAGAAAAAAAAGGAGGAGGCTAGGGTTAGAACATCCCAAACCCTAATATTTCTCTCTCTAAGGGTTTTCTGAGCTGAAACCAAGAGAAAAGGAGACTTGGATCAAGGTTTCAATCAGATTCCCTTCGAAGATTGAAGATTGGGCAAGTTTCGTCGATTGGTTTTCAAATCGAGTAAGAGGAACAAGGATCGATTCAAGATTGAGCAAGAGGAATTAGGGCTGTTTACTCTCATCCAAGGGTGTAATCGGGTTTTCTCTACCTTTACTCATTGTTGTAATTGAATTCTTGTGTATTTTGATAATGAACATGATTAGCTAGATGGATTAAATCCATTGGGATTCCTTTACTATGTTGGCTTAGTATTATATTGTTGGATTGTGTTGGATTAGTTTTGTATTCTTCTTGCTTTCAGTATTAATAAGATTATGCATTATTCATGAGACGTTGTGAATTGTGTGTTTAGATTGCTTTGTGTGATTGAGAAGTCCGTTTGGCAATTGGAATTTTGAATAGCAAGAACTGGTTAATAATCGCTTAGAGATAAGGATAATTAACTAGCCGGATTAATAATTAACAAAGCTTAATAAAGGTGGATTAAAGCTTAATGCTAATTTAAGAATCAATCGTTAGGAAGAGATTCCAACTTTAGGTTATTAGATTTAAGAATTCGGTTATCTCGAGAGAGAAACCGAACTCGGTTAAGAATTCATCCACGGCTAGCATAATTAGACTTACCAATCCTTTATCTTTTGTTGGATTGCCAACTAGTTTAGATTCCCTTTGGGTTTATCTTCTTATCTTGATTATTTCGTTTATCAATCATGTTGCATCTCCCTTAGGACTTAGCTTGTAGCTATTAATTTTAGGTTAATATAACAAAGAACAAAGGAGTAACTCTGGGCTTTCACTTTCCCGAGGAATACGACCTTGATACTCGCCATTAGTGCTAGACTGCATCGATAGGTACACTGCCTTAGATTGTAGCTAACACGAGTAGCACACATCAAGTTTTTGGCGCCGTTGCCGGGGAATTGTTTGAAAACTAGAGTGAAATTTGCTATTTGTTAATTTAGCCAATTTCTTTTTCTTCCTTTTCTTATTATTTTATGATTTTTATTTTATTTGTTTATTTATTTTATTTTATTTGTACATATTTATTTAGTTTAAGTTTATGATTCAGATAGTGAATGATAAGGAGGTTCAATGCTAAACTCAAACTCTTTGTATGTCGCATTGGAAAATGGGATTAGGAACCAAGAGAGTGCTAAAAATTGGGATACCCGTGCATCTTTAGAAGCTCGAGTGGAATCGTTTTGCAGGGCTACCGATCAACTCTCCACTCCTATCCTTTCATCTCAAGTTTTTTTATGAATTTTGTTGTGGTTTACATTTGAGTAATGATTGTCCATTGTATAGTAATGTTGCTCATTGTTCTTATAACTATGAACAGATGAATTATACGAGAAGTTGGCCAAATGACTCGTATGGAAGCACCTACAATCAAGAGTTGAGCACTCATTCACCCATTGGATGGAGCTTAGATGGCAAAAAACCACCAGAATTTCAGCAGCCCAATATTGCACCATCAACTCAAGGTGAAGAGTTAGTGTCAGAGGAGCTGATGACGAGGTTCATTGCAAGTCTTGAGGATAGATTCCAACAAACAGAGAGGATACTTGAAGATCAACAAGCCTCGATTAACAACATAGAGCATCAAGTAGGCTTAATCTTCAAGTTACTAGCTGAAGAGCAATTGGGAACTCCATCAAACGCTACTGAATTCGAGGAACACTTGAGCGCTGTCACTTTGCGTTCAGGTGAGAATTTTTCTGGTTTATCTACTATGTTTGATGATGATGCTTCTATGCAGGACGATTTCTTGAACATGGAGATAGAACCAGAAAAGGAAGAGGCAAACATGATTCATCTGAAAGACTATCAACAGGAATGTACAGTTGATGATGCTGAGTTGCAGTTAGAGGAATTGTTGGTAGATTTTCCACAAGTCCCTTTGATGATGGAAGATGAGCACAAGTTATCCAATGAAGAAGTCTTGGAGGAGCTCGAGTTTCTTCTAGCAAGTGAACCAAGCCAGGGAATGAAGAAAACCATCGACACTCCTGAAGAAATTGCCCAACCATCAATCCTTCCAATTGTTGAAACTCCAGCTTTCAAATTGGAAGAGCCCCTACAACATCATGACTACGTTCAATTATACGAGGAGCGAGTGTTGCCCATCATACTGGCAGCTTGCTTGACAGTCGGGAAAGGAAGTCGACGATTATCCCTTTTAGTGGATACTTGAAGCCATTTGCTTGGAAGAAGGATGGATGGTCATCAATCCCCACCGTTTGCTTTTCACCATGAGTCCAGCTAAGAAGACTCATCACATAAAAAAGAAGCGCTTTTGGGAGGCACCCCAAATTTTATTTCTTTTTCATTTTTAATTATTTTTTTTACCCTTTCATTTTGAAACATTTTATTAGTTTTAGTTTTCATATTTTATTTAATTTTTGTTTTAGTTTTGATTTTAATTCCTTATTTTATTATTTGCAGCCACTCCTCTACCACAGACTAGCCAAGACCTTGATATCCCTAATGATGCACCTCTTTTCACTCCCGGAGCCATAGTCGTATGATTAGTTCTTTTCCCTTTTGCATTTCTTATATTTTGTACACTGAGGATAGTGTGTCCTTCAAGTGTGGGGTGGGTGATATTTATCCCATCTTAGTTATTTGTTTATTCTTTGTGCAATTTTTTATAAAATTTTGAAAATTTTTCACTTTATTTCGATGCTCTTACTGTTGACTTGATTTTGAAATCCTATTTATGCCCATGTGATCGGGTAAAACCGATAGTGTTGAGTTTTACGGAAGACTGTAAGATAATTTGTTTGAGTTTTGCACTAAGTTGCTTTGGTTTATTTAATTCTATTTTGATGATTTTTGTTTGGAACCTACTCAAAAGCACACTTGTGAGAAATTGAGCCTAAATTGTAAGCATACACTTTATATGCTTGTATTTATTTCTTGTTGAGAGTGCCAATTATTGTCTTTACTTTTAGAACTTGCTCGGTAATGCTTATGAGGGCCACAAGGAGAGTTTAACACTTTGGTATGATAGAGGCACTTAGGTTTTTCATTCTAGCCAAATAGCCTTCACTCGTTTATTGATTCTGTAGATAACCCCCTCTTTCACCATTTTTTATCATATTTCATTGCCACTTAGTTTTATTCTGCTTTGGGTTATGATTTTGCACATGAGTTGTTTTTATTGGGAATAGCGTTGGAATCTTGTAGTAGCTTACTTCAATCCAAAAGAACATGTTCTTCCCTTATGAAAAAAAAAAAAAGAAGAAAAAAAATAAAAAAAATAAAAAAAAAATAAGAAGAAAAGAAAAGAAATAGAAGAATAAGAGGGAAAGGTGATGAAAAGAAAGATAGTAAGTGAGCTAAACATTTTGACTTGATTCCTATTTCCCACCTTAGACTACTGTCCATTGTTTACCCCTTGTGATCATTGTGGCTTGTGTGCAGGTCATGTATTTCATTGCAGAATACCATAGGTTCAACGCTAACCAAATTTACCTACCCCTACCTAATCCTCATTACAACCTTTATAAAGACCTCTTGACATGGTTGTTGACTCTCCATAAGTGGTAGGAGTAGGATTTAAGAGCAAGCATATAGTAAGTAAGGCAGTAATTGATGCATTGAGCGATTAAACACTACCTTTTAAACACTTTGAGTGATTTAAAGTGAATCTGGTGAGGAGTTGGTTCTGAAAAATTTTATTGAGACAGTGTTTTGCGAATTATTGGCATCTTGGTTGTGATACTTGAATTGATTGCTTCATTTCTTTTTGTTTGACTTGCGCTTGTTAAGGATATGTGCAGGAGCTCCCTAGCATGTCTGTCAGTTCAAGTGTTGTTCCTTAGTGGTTTATTTTCCTTATTTTACTTTTGATTGCTTGAGGACAAGCAATGAGCTAAGTGTGGGGTTATTTGATATGCGTAAAATACATACATCTAAATGGGGTTTTTAAGATTGATTTTATGTATATTTGGATGTGAATTGGTCCCAACACTCACCTTATATGTCTGTTTGTGTGCATTAGGTCCAAAAGAAGCCAAAGTATGATAAAGGGAAGAATTGGAGCATAATTGGGTATCAAAGCTGCTGAAACAAGCTAAGTATGCCCATGAGGAACGTCAACAGGGCCGTGTTGGATTCAACACTGGCCGTGTTCCCAACACAGCCACCAACACGGCTGTGTTGGATGCAACAAACATCAAAGAAAAAAAGGTTTTTAGGGAGCACGGCCACAGAGAGTAACACGGGCATCAACACCATAATGTGTTGGGAACACGGTCATCAACACGGCCATGTTCATGGCAGATGGTCAAATTCATTTAAAAAGAAAGAAAATAAGAAAAAAGGAGGAGGCTAGGGTTAGAACGTCCCAAACCCTAATATTTCTCTCTCTAAGGGTTTTCTGAGCTGAAACCAAGAGAAAAGGAGATTTGGATCAAGGTTTCAATCGGATTCTCTTCGAAGATT
The DNA here is from genome assembly GCF_019578655.1 of Ricinus communis. NCBI lineage: Eukaryota > Viridiplantae > Streptophyta > Magnoliopsida > Malpighiales > Euphorbiaceae > Ricinus > Ricinus communis. Next base: position 18,419,145 of record NC_063258.1, read on the forward strand.
GAAGATTGGGCAAGGTTCGTCGATTGGTTTTCAAATCGAGTAAGATGAACAAGAATCGATTCAAGATTGAGCAAGAGGAATTAGGGCTGTTTACTCTCATCCAAGGGTGTAATCGGGTTTTCTCTACCTTTACTCATTGTTGTAATTGAATTCTTGTGTATTTTGATAATGAACATGATTAGCTATATTGATTAAATCCATTGGGATTTCTTTACTATGTTGGCTTAGTATTATATTGTTGAATTGTGTTGGATTAGTTTTGTATTCTTCTTGCTTTCAGTATTAATAAGATAATGCATTATTCATGAGACGTTGTGAATTGTGTGTTTAGATTGCTTTGTGTGATTGAGAAGTCCGTTTGGCAATTGGAATTTTGAATAGCAAGAACTGGTTAATAATCGCTTAGAGATAAGGATAATTAACTAGCCGGATTAAGAATTAACAAAGCTTAATAGAGGAGGATTAAAGCTTAATGCTAATTTAAGAATCAATCGTTAGGAAGAGATTCCAACTTTAGGTTATTAGATTTAGGAATTCAGTTATCGAGAGAGAGAAATCGAACTCGGTTAAGAATTCGTCCACGGGTAGTATAATTAGACTCACCAATCCTTTATCTTTTGTTTGATTGCCAACTAGTTTAGATTCCTTTTGGGTTTGTCTTCTTGCCTTAGTTATTTCATTTATCAATCACTCTTGCATCTCCCTTAGGACTTAGCTTGTAGCTATTAGTTAGTTTAGAAATTATTTATCGCTAATTTTAGGTTAATATAACAAAGAACAAAGGAGTAACTCTAGGCTTTCCCTTTCCCGAGGAATACGACCTTGATACTCGCCATTAGTGCTAGACTGCATCGATAGGTACACTGCCTTAGATTGTAGCTAACACGAGTAACACCCATTACTCCATCCTCTTATCAATGTCTATCCGCACCTTATCATGCAATTGTTTCATATATTCGGCCTTTCTTGCACCATCTAAATTAACACGCTCATGCATGGGCAAAGGAGATAAATCTAATAGAGTTAAAGGATTAAAACCATAAACAATCTCAAAAGGTGAATACTTAGTAGCAGAATGCACACTTCAATTATAAGCAAATTCAACATGCGGCAAACATTCTTCCCAAGTTTTCAAGTTTTTCTTAATGATTGTACGAAAAAGAGTAGACAAAGTTCTATTAACCACATCCATTTGAGCATGAGTTTGTGGATAACAAGTAGTAGAAAACAATATTTTAGTGCCTAACTTGCACCACAAAGCCTTCCAAAAGTAACTGAAGAACTTAGCATCTCTATTACTCACAATAATGCGAGGCATGCCATGTGAATGCACAATCTCCTTGAAAAACAAATTAGCTATATGTGGTGTATCATTAGTTTGATGACATGGAACAAAGTGTGCCATCTTAGAATACCTATCAACAACCATATATATTGAATCTTTACCACTCCTAGACCTAGGTAAACTAAGCATAAAGTCCATGGGAATATCAATCCAAAGTATAGTAGGAATAGGTAATGGTGTATACAACCCATGGGATTTAACCATGGATTTGGCTTGTTTGCAAGTAATACAATTACCACATATTCGCACAACATCACGCTTCATATTATGCCAAAAATGTTCATGCAACATATCCAAAGTCTTGGCAATACCAAAATGCCCCATTAACCCGCCCCCATGAGCTTCCCTCACAAGCAATTTATGCAAAGAACACACAGGCACACATAAGCATTTTTCCATAAAACAAGTATTCATCAGACCTATAGAACTTGCCAAATGCAACTTACTCACAAGCACTAAACACATTGCAAAAATCAGAATCATTCACATACAATTCCTTAATATGCTCAAATCCTAATAATTTTGCATCTAAAGTGGAAAGAAGAGCATACCTTTGAGATAATGCATCTGCTACAACATTATCTTTACCTTTCTTATACTTGATAACATAAGGAAAGTACTCAAGGAATTCGCTCCATTTAGCATGTCACCTATTCACCTTGTTTTGTCCCTTCAAATGCTTTAAGGATTTATAATCGGTATGGATCATAAACTTTTTAGGCCAAAGGTAATGTTTCCAAGTCTCAAGTACACGAACCAATTCATACATCTCTTTGTTATATGTTGGGTAATTCAAGCTGCCCCATTCAACTTTTTGCTTAAGTAAGCAATTGGGCATCCTTCTTGCATCAACACAGCTACAATGCTAATATCTGAAGCATCACACTCAACCTCAAAAGTTTTAGCAAAGTTAGGTAAAATAAGTAAGGTGCCAAATTAAGTTTTTCTTTAAGCAAATTAAAGGCCTTATCTTGTTATTCACCCTACTTAAAGCCTACACTTTCTTAATAACTTTAGCTAAAGGCGCGACTAAGCTACTAAAATCCTTCATAAACTTCCTATAAAAACTAGCTAAGCCATGGAAACTCCTTACATCCCCAACACAAGTAGGTTTTGGCCACTCTTTAATGGCCTTTACCTTTTCTTCATTAATTCTATTCCACTTGCACTCATAACGAACCCCAGAAACACAAGCTTATTAGTGCAAAAGAACATTTCTTGAAATTGACAAATAAAGATTCATGCGCAAAGCATCTAACAGCATGTGCACATGCTCCATATGATCATCCAAGTTATGACTATAGACAAGTATATCATCAAAATAGACAACTACAAATTTTTCCTATAAAAGCACACAAAAGATGATTCATAAGGCTCACAAATGTATTGGGTGCATTAGTAAGGGCAAAAGGCATAACTAACCACTCCTAACTAACGTCCTTTCATTTTCCTATCAAATGATGTGATTCTTGATGGATTTTACAAGAAACACATTGCAGAATTGTTGCCCAGAACGTCTAAAGTTAGATTCACGAACAAAGACCTCGACCCAACACTTTACTAGAAGTGTGAATCTTGGTATAAAAGGGTTTTGGATGCCATATTCAAGATTAGAAAGAAGGTGAGTGATAAGTCTCAAAGAACGCCACAAGAACAAGTCTTGATAAGTTCAGAAGTTCTTAGAAGAACAAAGAATTGAATTCTCTCAATGGAATCAATAATAAAAATATTCATTAACTTGAATTATTAAGTTATAGTGTGTTTAAATTCAAAAGATACAACCTTAACCTCCTTTACACGTTTAAGAAGAAACTAGAATAGGAAAATAAAAATCAAAGACTAAATTAGAAGTTTCCTAAATAATAAAATAAATAACTAGAGTGATTTAGACAATCTTTGATATATGAAGAATGGACAAAATCAACATCTAATATTTCTAAATAACTAAAAGGGGCAGCTGCCCTTTTTTCATAAACAAGCATAAAAAAATTTAGGTGCCTACGTCAAGCTCACAAGCATGGACCTTCTTGTTTCCTCCTTAAGCTTCTTTCCTTGTTTCCTCCTTAAGCTTCTTTCCTTTATTCCTCTTTAAGAATTTTTCCTTCCCTTGTTTCCTTAAGTAAAATTTTGTCCAAACCTTAAGGATTCATGGCCCGACATGTTGAATTACGTTAAAAACAAGATTGGGCTTCATTAACTCTTACTCTTCATATGGCTTCGAAGGCTTGGCCCAAATATCTTGAATAAGACCATTTAAGGCTCCCTTCATTCTCTTGGGTCTAGCTCTTGTAATTGGTCCTCCCTTGGTGAATAATGGACCATTTGGGCTTAGAACTTGATCTCCTTGACTTAGTTGGCTACTTGGTTCCTTGGGCTTTAAGGTTGCATGCGGTTTTTATAGAGTGAAAGCCCTTGTTTCATAAGAAGAAGAAATAAGAAGCTAAATATGAATAAATAAATAAAGAAATATGAATAAACTAAAGTCAAATCAATAATTAGAGAGAAGTTGACTGGAAATAACGCTCGTAGTCCCAAATTTTATGAGCCGGCTTAACCAAAATAAGGGTAAATTCACGTAGGGCTACCTAAAAACACTCCGACCCAAATCACTTCATTATATGCATTTCAAACATTAAAGAGCTCGAATTATGGCTTGTATTATGCTGGGATTAATCGAAAACAACATGATTTCTCCTTTATTGGCATGGATTTATGCCTTGTTCTGCTTGATCATCAAGCTAAGTCCCAGTACCATCGGTTAAGCTGTCAATTGCGTTCCCATGATTCTTTATGCCAAACCTTGCATCATCAAGAGTCCTTGTGCCTAGAGCAACAATGAAGGATGGAGATCCAATGGTACAAATCCTAAATCGAAATATTTCGATGTGCCTTGATTCTTGTCATTCTCTCTTTCCTCCAAAAGATTCGTCTGTGATTATTCAGAGAATGATATCAATACATGATCAACTAATTTTCTTTCTTTACATTCGTCAAAGCATTGGATTGATGCCTATGATTACCGTTTCCATGCACTTTCACTCAACACTCGTGTTTATGCTCCCAAATTAAACCAAACCATCATTCTAGAAAGAGATTAGAAAAAGAGACATAATAGAGACAAACAAAATGAGATTTAGATCTGGTAAGAAAAAATATCACAAGTTCTTTGTCCTCTTCCATATGGCTAGGCGTAAGGATCAAATCGAATTGATTTAAACATAAGGGTAGATACAGAACATAAAAAAATGAAGGACATGGTAGGTAACTCTATGCTTGGTAGCGTGAGTGTTGATAAGTCCATAAAGTTTTTAAAAGAATCCATAACTTAATTTTCTGCAACGTAGAAAACTAAAATAATATGCTATTTACTGTCATGTATTCGGTTGGATGCGATTTTTATAATGCAAAAGCCCGAATTCCATATGAGGAAGAAACTAAAAGCTAAATATGAATAAACTAAAGTCAAATCAATAATTAGAGAGGAGTTAACTGGTCAACAGCTCTCACAGTCTCAAATTTTATGAGCTAGCTTGATACGAGCCAAACTAGCACAACGAATCATACTCCAATAAGGAGTCTTGATGATGCATAGCCTACTAGCTCAAGGAATTTTAATCCAATAAGGAGTCCTGACTCAACTACAAATCCTAATTCTAAAAGGAATCCTGATGATATTAGGAGTACAAGTAATGAAAGGAATCCTAATTCAAATAGGAGTCCTAGTTCGATTCAAATTGCAAGTCAATGAGCTTATCTAAGAAATTTGGGCTAAGGACACATCAAGGTTTGAAGAAGAAGAAGAAACTAGAAGCTAAATATGAATAAATGAATAGAAAACGATGAATAAACTAAAATTAAATCAAGAATCAAAGAGTAGTTGATTGGCCAACAACTCTCGTAATCTCAAGTTTTATGAGCCAGCTTAACAAAAATAAGAGAAAATTCTTGTAGGCCTACCTAATAACAGTCTGGCCCAAATTACATCATTAAATGCCTCCCAAACATCAAAATGTGCGCATTCTCACTTGGATTAATAAAAAACAACATGATTTCTCCATCACATGCTTGGATTTGCATGTCGTCGTGCTTTATCATCAAGTTACGCACCAATGCCACCAGTGAAGCTTGTCAATTATGTTCCCATGATTCCTTAACAGAAACAAGGTTAATTTCTCATGGGCATACCTAATAACACTCTGGCCTAATTTACTTCATTATATGCCTCTCAAACATCAAAATGCATTATTTTCGCTTGTATTAATCGAAAGCAGCATGATTTCTCCCTTACAAGTGTGGATTTGCATCTCGTGCTGCTTGATCATCAAGTCACACCTCAGTACCATCGGTCAAGCTTGTCAATTGCATTCTCATGATTTCTAAATAATCAAGCAGGAGGAGACGTAAATCCATGTGTGTAAGGGATAAATCATGTTGTTTTCAATTAATCCAAGCATAGGTAGGCCGATGCTAATTTTCCTTTATTTTTATTAAGTTGGCTCATGAAATTTGGGATCATGAGAGTTTTTGACTAGTCCTCTACTCTCTGATTCTTGATTTGACTTTAGTTTATCCAAATTTCTTTATTTATTTATTCAAATTTATCTTTTAGTTTCTTTTTCTTATAGAATGAGAGCTTCAAAATATAAAAACTGCATGCTACTTGAGGAAGTTAGCATATTATTTTAGTGTAATAACTTGCGGGAAATCAAGTTATTGGTTCTTTCAAGAACTATGCAAACTTATCAAAACTCGTGCTAGTGAACATAGACTTATCGCCCATGTGTTTAAATGAATTTGATTTGATCCTTATGCTTAGTTGTATAGAAGAGAACAAAGCACTTGTGATTTCTTTTCTTATTGGATCCAAAATCTTACCTATTTTCTCATTTTTTTCATTTGTTTTATGCCTCTTTTTCTAATCTCTGTCTAATATAATGGTTTTATTTTATTTAGGGAGCATAAGTACGAGAGTTAAGTGAAAGTGCATGGAAGCAGCAATCATAAGCACCAATCCAATGCTTGGACAAATGCAAAAAAAGAAAATTAGTTGATCATGTATTGATATCATTCTCCGAATGATCACAGACAAATCTTCTAGAGGAAAGTGGGAATAATGAGAATCGAGGCACGTTAAATATTCCAATGCAGGATTTGCACCATTGGAATCTCCATCATTCCTTGTTCCTCTAAGCACGATGACTTCTGATGACACAAGGATTGGCATAAAGAATCATGGGAGCTCAATTGACAAGCTTCACCGATGGCATTGTGCTTAGATTGATGATAAAGTAGGACGAGATGTAAGTCCATGCTTGTAAGGGAAAAATCATGAAATCCAAGCGTAATACAAGTAGCAATGCGAGCATTTTGATGTTAGGGCCGCATATAATGAAGAAATATGGGTCGGAGTATTATTGGGTAGGCCTAGATGAATTTTCCCTTATTTGTTTTAAACTGGCTCATATAATTTAGGACTACAAGAGTTATTGACCAATCAACTACTCTCTCGTACTACAAACATTACATGCAACCAAATACTTGAGGGCAGTGAACATATTATTTCAGTTCTCTACCTTGTAGAAAATCAAGATATGGGTTTTTTCAAGAACTTTGCGGACTTATTAAGACTCTTTCTAGCGAACATAGACTTATCGGTTATGTCCTACCTTTCTTTTATGTTCTTTGTCGACCCTTGTGTTTCAGTCAATTCGATTTGATCCTTTTGCTTAGCTGTATGGAAGAAAGTAAAGAACTTGTGATTTCTTTCCTTATCAGATATGAAATCCCACCTATGTTTTCATTTTGTTCATTTCTTTTATTCCACTTTATCTAAGCTTTGTCTAATTTGATGGTTTGGTTTTATTTGGTGATGTGCATAGAATACACACATCTAAATGGGGTTTTTAAGGCAGAATTTATATACATTTGGATGTAATTGGTCCCAACACTCACCCTATGCATTTGTTTGTGTGCTTTAGGTCTAAAAGAAGTCAAAAAGTGAAAAAAGGGAAGAATTGGAGCATAATTGGACGTCAAAGCTGCCGAAACAAGCTAAGTTTGCGCATGAGAAAGATGAACAAGGGCATGTTAGTTTTAACACTGGCCGTGTTCCCAACATGGGCACCAAAACAGGCTATGTTGGATGCATTTGACAAAAGAAGCGTTAAAGAGCACGACCATAAAACGTAACACGGCCATAAGCACGGGGCCGTGTTCCCAACAGGGGCATCAACACGGCCATGTTCATGGCAGCTGGACAAATTAATTTAAAAAGAAAAAAAAAAAGAGGAAGAGGGAGGCAGCTAGGGTTAGAACGTCCCAAACTCATCTTTTTCTTCCTCTAAGGGTTTTCTGAGTTAGAATTAAGGAAAAAGGAGACTTGGACCAAGGTTTCACTTAAATTTTCTTCGAAGATCAAAGATTGGCGAGGATCATCGATTGGTTTCAATCCGAGTAAGAGGAACAAGAATCGATCCAAGATTGGGAAAGAGGAATTGGAGCTGTTTACTCTCGTCCAAAGGTGTATTTGGGTTTTTCTACCTTTACTCATTTTCTGCAATTGAATTCTTGTGGATTGTGATGATGAACATGATTAGCTAAACTTGTTAACCCATTGGGGTTCTTTATCTAGGGATTTTTGTACTTAAATTTTGAATTGAATATATTGATTGTCAATATTGGTTTGCAATGGAAGTATTTATTGATTTGTTCTTCATATCTTGTTGAATGATTTTTGAAATTTGAATGATCTTAAGAAAGACGTTTAGGTTTGGATTGTCCTTTGCAACCTAGAATTGAATTCGCCTAGAGATAGGGTGTTCGTTCTACCGGATTGGAATTAACAACTCTCAATAGTGTTAACTGGTACATAATGCTAATTTGGATAATTAGAGTTAGGAAGAGATTTCAACCTAATTAATCTAAGTTAAGATGTTAGTGTGCTTGAGAAAGACATTAATTGCGTAGAGATTTCCCCATGAAAATTGAATTCAATCAATCAATTCCACCCTTAGTTTCCATTCCCTAGAGACAAGAATTCCCAAAGGGTTATTCCTTTACTTGAATTAATCATTCCCTAGTAGACGTAGTTAGACAACAATTAGAGTAGCTATTAGTTAATTTAGGAATTATTCATCAATGCCATTTTTTTTTATATTAGATAATAGAGAAGATTGAGTAGGTTTAGGTTCACATGTTCTTTGGGGAATATGACACTTGGTACTCGCCGTTAGCTATACTCCACCGATAGGTACACTTGGCAAGCATAAATACAATTGACAAGCTTGACCGGTAGCATTATGGCATGAGTTGATGACCTAGCAAGACGAGAAGCAAATCCACGCGCATAAGGGAGAAATCATGTTGCTTTCGATTAATCAAAGCGGGAATGCGTCTGTTTTGATGTCTTGAAGTCTGGTATGCCCATATAAATTCTCCCTTCTTTTTGTTAATCTAGCTGATAAAATTTGGGACTAATGAGGGTTGCTGACTAGTCAACTCCTCTTTCTCTAGTATGATAGTTTGGTTTTATCTAGGGAGCATAAACACAAATGTTGAGAGAAAGCTCATGGAAGCGATAATCATAGGCACTGATTCAGTACTTGGACTAATGTGAAGAAAGAAAATTAGTTGATCAAGTATTAATATCATTCTTCAAATGATTTCAAATAAAACTTTTGGAGGAAAAAGGGAACGATGAGAATTGAGGCTTGTTCCTTGTACCTCTAGACACGAGGACTCTTGATGACGCGAGGATTGGCGTAAGGAATCATAGAATGCAATTGACAAGCTTGACTGATAACATTACAGCTTAGCTTGATGATCAATCAATATGAGACATAAACCCATGCGTGAAAGTGAGAAATCATAAGGGTTTCAATTAATCCAAGTGTAATACTAGTGGGAATGCAACCATTTTGATTTCTAGGATGCATATAAAGAAGTAATTTGGGTCCGATTGTTATTAGGTAGGCCCTTGCAGATTTCCCCTTGCTTTCGTTAAGCTGGCTCAAAAAATTTGGGACAACGAGAGCTGTTGACTAGTCAACTCCTCTCCGGTTCTTGATTTGATTTTAGTTTATTCATCCTTCTTTATTTATTTATTCATATTTAGCTTCTTATTTCTTCTTCATATGGAATTAGGGCTTTCACACTATAAAGACTATAGGCAACCAAATACTTGAGGCTAGTGAGCATATTATTTTAGTTTTTTATCTTGCGAAAAATTTGTGGACTTATCAACACTCGCACTAGCAAGCATAGACTTATCCCTCACATCCTTCCTTTCACTTGTGTTCTATGTTTACGCTTGTGTTTAACTCAATTTGATTTGATCCTTATGCTTAGTCATACAGTAGAGAATAAATAACTTTTGATTTACTTCTTTATTGGATAAGAAATCCTACCTATATTCTCATTTCATTTGTTTCTTTTTTATCTTCTTTCTAATCTCTATGTAGTATGTTGGTTTGGTTTTATATAGGGAGCATAGACACGACTATTGGGTAAAAGTGCGTGGAAGCGGCAATCATAGACACCAACCCAATGCTTAGAGGAATGCAAAGAAAGAAAATTAGTTGATCGAGTGTTGATATCATTCTCCACAGATCGTAGATGAATCTTTTGGAGGAAAGAGGGAACGATGAGAATCGAGTCACGAACAAATATTCTGATTCAGGATTTGCACCATTAGGATTTCCATCATTCTTTATTCCTCTAGGCACGACGATGCATGATGATACAGGGATTGGAATAAGAAATCATGGAAATGCAATTAATAAGCCTTACTGGTGCCATTGGGGCTTAGTTTTAAGATAAAGAAAGACAAGATCAAAATCACCCGCGTAAGGGAGAAATCATAATCTTATCAATGAATCTAAGCATAATATAATCAGGATTGCAAGCTGTTTTATCTTTGGGATACATATAATTATGTAATTTGGTGTGGAGTGTTATTAGGTACGCCTGCATGAATTTTCTCTTGTTCTTGTTAAACTGGTTCATAAAATTTGGGATCTCCAACATTCCTTGTTCCTCAAGGCACGAGGACTCTTGATGACACAAGGATTGCTTTAACTACTCTCACAGTCCCAAATGTTATGAGCCAGCTTAATAAAAATAAGGAGAAATTAGTGTGGGCCTATGTAATAACACTCCAACTGAGACTACTTCATTTTGTGTCTGAAACATCAAAATGCTCACATTTCCACTTGTATTACGCTTGGATTTATTGAAAACAATATGATTTCTCCCTTACGCATATGGATTTACATCTTGTCCTGCTTAATCATCAAGCCAATCACCAACGCCACTAGTTAGCCTTTATAATTGCATTCGCATGATTCCTTTTGCCAATCCTTGTGTCATAAGGATTCCTCGTGCCTAGAGTAATAAGGAATAATAGAGATTCCATTTGTGCAAATCATGAATCGGAATATTTGAGCATTTTTCGATTCTCAGCTTTCCCTCTTTGTCCCAAAAGATTCATTCACAATCATTTAAAGAATGATATCAACACTTCATTGTATTTGTCCAAGCATTGGATCGGTGTCTATGATTATCGCTTCCATGTGATTTAACTGCTCGCCAAATAAAACCAAATCGTCATATAAGACATCAATTCGAAAGAGATGAACAAAAGAGAATATAAGTAGGATTTTGGATCCAATAAGGAAAGAAATCACAAGTTTTTAATCTTTTCCATGTTTTTAAGCGTAAGGATCAATCGAGTTGATTTAAACACAAGAGTAGACAAAAAACATAAAAGAAAGGAAGGACGTAAGCAATAAGTCTAGGTTCGCTAGTGCGGGTCTTCATAAGTCCGTAAAATTCTTGAAAGAACCTGTAACTTAATTCTTTGTAAGGTAGAAAACTGAAATAATATTCTCATTAGCCTCAAATATTTGATTGCATGCAGTTTTCATAGTGTGAAAGCCCTCATTCCATAAGAAGAAAAGCCTAAAAGCAAAATATGAGTAAATAAATAAAGAAAGATGAATAAACTAAAGTCAAATCAAGAACTAGGGGGGAGTTCAGTGGTCAATAACTCTCGTAGTCCTAAATTTTTTGAGCTAGCTTAATGAAAACCAGGGAGGATTCCCGTGAGGGTACCTAATAACACTCCAACCTAAAATACTTCATTATATCCGTCCCAAAGATTAAAGCGCTCGAATTCCCACTTGTATTATACTTGGAATAATAAAAAACAACATAATTTCTCCCTTATATGCGTGGATTTACGTCTCATCCTACTTGATCATCAAGCACAGGCCTAATGCCACCGGTCAACCTTGTCAATTGCATTCCCATGATTACCTCAATCCTTCTGTCATCAGAAGTCCTCATCTTTAGAGGAGCAAGGAATGAGGGAGATCCCAATGGTGCAAATCATGAATCAGAATATTTGGGCATGCCTCGATTCTCGTCGTTCCCTCTTTCCTCAATAAGATTCATCTATAATCATTTAGAGAATGATATGAATACTCGATCAACTAATTTTCTTTCTTCGCATTTGTAAACGCATTTGGATCGGTGCTTATAATTGACGCTTCCATGCACTTTCAGTTAACACTTATATTTATGCTCCCAAATAAAATGAAACCATCACACTAGACAAAAGATTAGAAAGAGAGGCACAAGAGGAGCGAACAAAATGAGAACATAGTCTAGATCTCATATCCGATAAGGAAAGAAATCACAAATTCTTTGTTCTCTTTGATATGGCTAAGAATAAGTTTCAAATCAAATTGATTTTAATATAGGGGTAGATATAGAACACAAAAGAAAGGAAGGACATGAGCAATAAGTCTATGCTCGCTAGCCCGAGTGTGAAAAGTCCATAAAGTTCTTGAAAGAACCAATAACTTGATAACCCGTAAGGTAGAAAACTGAAATAATATGCTCATTAGCCTGAAGTATTCGATTGCATGCATTTTTATAGTCCGAAAGTCCTTATTCCATAAGAAGAAGAAACTATAAGCTAAATATGAATAAATAAATATAGAAAGATGAATGAACTGAAGTCAAATCAAGAACGAGAGAGGATTTGACTGGTCAACAACTTTCATAGTCCTAAATTTTATGAGCCAGCTTAACATAAAATAAGGGGAAGTTAGCACAGGCCTACCTAATAACATTATGACCCAAATTACTTCATTATATGTGTCCCAAACAACAAAACACTTGCATTCCCGTTTGTATTACGCTTGGATTTATTGAAAACAACATCACTTCTCCCTTATGCGTATGGATTTACGTTTCATCCAGCTTGATCATCAAATTTAGGACTATAAGAGTTGTTAACTAGTCCTTACAACAATCCTTGTGTCATCAGGAGTCCTTGTGCAGTGAGGAACAAGGGATGATGGAGATCAAAAATTATATGAATCAGTTTAATGAAAATAAAGAGAAATTCATGCGGGCCTACCTAATAACACTCCTTACTTAATTATATGCATCCCAAAGATAAAAAGGGCTCACATTCCTCATTATATTACAGTTAGATTCATTGATAACATTATGATTTCTATCTTACGTATGCGGATTTACGTCTCGTATTGCTTAATCTTAAAGCCAAGCCCTAATGCCATAAGTCAAGCTTATCAATTGTGTTTCTATGATTCCTTAAGCTAATTGTTATGTCACCATGTGTCATTGTGCCTAGGGGAATAAGGAATGATGGAGATCCCAATGGTACAAATCCAGAATCAGAATATTTGTTCGTGCCTTGATTCTCATCATTCCCTCTTTCCTCCAAAAGATTCATCTGCGATTATTTGGAGAATGGTATCAATACTCGATCAACTAATTTTATTTCTTTGAATTTGTCTAACCATTGGATCGGTGTCTATAATTGCTGCTTCCATGCACTTTTTCTCAATAGTAGTGTTTATGCTCCTTAAATAAAACCAAACCATCATACTAGACAAAGAGGAGTTTACTAGTTAACAAAATTTTATGAGCCAGAATAATGAAAACAAGGGAAATTTTTTATGGGTATACCTAGTAACACCCCAGCCCAAATTATATAATTAATATGCATCTCAAATATCAAAATGCATGCATTCCTGCTTGGATTAATCGATAGTAACATGATTTCTCCCTTACGCGTTTTATATCTCATCCTACCAGATCATCAAGTCACGCCCCAATGCAACTGGTCAAGCTTGTCAATTGCATTCCCATGATTCCTTATGCCAATCCTTATGATGGAAATCCTAGTGCTCCTACAAACCCATCCAAACAAGATTTTCTATATATGGGGACAAGAGTAAGAGCCAAGAAGATTAAGGATGCAGTGGCCTTATTTGCTCAAGCCTTGGTGACAACTCACATTGTGGAAGAACAAGCCTCAAATAAGCTCAATGGGCTAGATTATGTCTTGATGATTCAAGTTAGTGAGAATGGGCTTCAAGTAGGTTGACTCCTTATTAATTTCCCCTTGGGCCGAAGCTACTTCTTATGTATTTTGGTCCTCGGGTGTTTTATTACTTTAAAACTCTATTTCTTTAGGCCTTTTTCATTACTTGTTTAGTTTAGGCCTCTAGTTATGTTTATTAGTTTAATTTTAATTATGGACCGCCCTTTGCATTTTGCATAACACTCATTAGTTTGTTTAAACCCTAAGTATTCACTATAAATACTTAAGTGTTATTACCTTGTAAGACTTTAACTTTCATCAAACTTTGATGCTTGAGAGTATTCTCCTTCTAAGCTTTTGCGAGGACTTATTGTTTTGAACATTGCAACTTTATTGATTGTTCATTGATAGCTAAGGGTTCCTTCATTAGATTGATGTGAGTTTCTAGTTGCATATCCTTTATCTTATTCTTGATAGATCCTCAAAACGGATTGATATTGTTTCTATGCAATAGATTGTTTAGGGTCATATCAGTTTTGGTATTAGAGCTTAGGTTCAACTTCAAGATTGTAGTTGTTTAGTTAGTTCTTTTATTTCCAAAAATTAGTTAAAAAAAGAGTGAAAAATCGTGCAAAAAAAAAGAGAAAGAAAAAGTGTTCATTTTAAGTAGAACTCCATTTAAGTTTGAAAATTCAAGCTTGGAGGTGAAGGAGCTGAAATTTCGGAAGTTTTTAATCAAGGGAATACATTTTGGGAGGCTTATCATAAAAGAGGAAAAATTCAGCAAGTTTCCTAATCAAGGAATAGGAAAAGTATCTCCTTGATATATCCTTGATTTGGCCCAAAATCTTTTCCTAAACAAGGGAGAACTGATTTGGAAACAAGGGAAAACACAAGATAAGAAGTTTACTACTCAAGAAGATCTTTGCAAAAGAGGAAGCTTTACACTTAGGAAGCAAATTTTTTGTTTCCATAAGTTGTGCCAAATTATGCAAGCTAGTTAAGGAATTATTTCTTTCATTCCTAACTTAGGAAAAAGGAATATTTCTAATTGCTTCTTGCCTAACTTCCTTCTAAAATCAAAACATACGCACACACTCAACCTTAGCAGCCCTACCTAGAGGAACAAGACCCATTTTTTTCCCTTTCTTCTCTTGCCTAGCTGGCACCCCAACACCTTTGCTCAACATACCAAAATTTTTACCTTTTTTCCTTACCTATCGAAAACATATCTTACCACTATACAATACCATTGCTTCCTGCTTGCTGAATTACATGCCATACACCAACTACCCAAAAAAAAACTTAATCATTCTTACCCAGTCAACTACTATCTGATTCTTGATTTGACTTTAGTTTGTCCATATTACTTTATTTATTTATTCAAATTTATCTTATAGTTTCTTTTTCTCATGGAATGAGGGCTTCAAAACATAAAATCTGCCCGCTACTTGAGGCAAGTTAGCATATTATTGCAGTGTAATAACTTATGGGAATCAAGTTTTCAGTTCTTTCAAGAATTTTGCGAACTTATCAACACTTGCGCTATTGAACATAGACTTATCGCTCATGTCCTTTCATTCTTTTATATTCTTTATTTGTCCTTATGTTTAAATGAATTTGATTTGATCCTTACGCTTAGATGTATAGAAGAGAACAAAGAACTTATGCTTTCTTTCCTTATTGGATCCGAAAATCTTACCTATTTTCTCATTTTGTTTGTTTTGTTTATTCCTCTGTTTCTAATCTCTGTCTAATATAATGATTTTATTTTATTTAGGGAGCATAAGTATGAGTGTTGAGTGAAAGCGCGTGGAAGCGGCAATCATAGGCACCGATCCAATGGTTGGGCAAATGAAAAAAAAGAAAATTATTTGATTGTGTATGATATCATTCTTCGAATAATCATTGAAAAATCTTCTAGAGGAAAGTGGGAACAATGAGAATTGAGGCACACTAAATATTCTGATGTAGGATTTGCACCATTAGAATCTCCATCATTCCTTATTCCTCTAGGCATGATGACTTCTGATGGCATAAGGATTAGAGTAAAGAATCATGCAAACTCAATTGACAAGCTTGACCGATGGCATTGTGCTTAGCTTCATGATCAAGTAGGATGAGATGTAAATCCACGGTCATAAGGGAGAAATCATGAAATCCAAGTGTAATACAAGCACCAATGCGAGCATCTTGATGTTAGGGCCGCATATAATGAAAATAGTTAGGTCAGAGAATTATTAGGTAGGCCTAGATGAATTTTTCCTTGTTTGTATTAAGCTGGCTCATGAAATTAGGACGTTGTTGATCAGTCAACTACTATCTTGTACTATAAAAACCACATGTAATTGAATACTTGATGGCAGTGGACATATTATTTGAGTTCTCTACCTTGCAAAAATCAAGATATGGGTTCTTTTAAGAACTTTGTGGACTTATCAAGACTCATTCTAGCAAACATAGACTTATCGCTTACGCCCTTCCTTTCTTTTATGGTCTTTGTCGACCTTGTGTTTAAGTCAATTCGATTTTATCCTTTCGCTTAGCCATATGGAAGAATATAAAGAACTTGTGATTTCTTTCCTTATCAGATCCGAAATCCCATCTATGTTCTCATTTTGTTCATTTCTTTTATTCCATGCTATCTAATCTCTGTTTAGTTTGATGGTTTAGTTTTTTAGCTAGCATAAATACAATTGACAAGCTTGACAGGTGGCATTATGGCATGACTTGATGATCTAGCAGGACGAGACACAAATCCATGCGCGTAAAGGAAAAATCATGTTGCTTTCGATTAATCCAAGAGGGAATGCGTGCAATTCGACGTCTAGGATGCATATAATTATGTAATTTGGACAAAAGTGTTATTAGGTATGCCCATATAAATTCTCCCCTACTTTTATGAATCTAGCTCATAAAATTTGGGACTGTGAGAGTTGTTAACTAGTCAACTCCTCTTTATCTTGTATGATAGTTTAGTTTTATCTAGGGAGCATAAACACGACTGCTGAGACAAAGCTCATGGAAGCAGCAATCATAGGCACTGATTCAATACTTGGACAAATGCGAAGAGAGAAAATTACTTGATCGAGTATTGATATCATTCTTCAAATGATTGCAAACAGAAGTTTTGGAGGAAAAGGGAACGATGAGAATTGAGGCTTGTTCCTTGTATCTCTAGGCACGAGGACTCCTGATGACACGGGGATTGGCATACAGAATCATAGGAATGCAATTGATAAGCTGAACTGGTAACATTAGGGTTAGCATGGATCAGGCAAGACGAGACGTAAATCCATACGCTATAGTGAGAGATCATATGGGTTTCAATTAATCCAAGTGTAATACTAGTGGGAATACGAGCATTTTAATGTTTGGGATGCATATAAAGAACTAATTTAGGTTGGGTTATTATTAGGTAGGCCCTCGCAGATTTCCCCTTACTTTCATTAAGCTGGCTCATAAAATTTGGAACAACGAGAGCTATTGACCAGTCAACTCCTCTCCGGTTCTTGATTTGACTTTAGTTTATTCATCTTTCTTTATTTATTTATTCATATTTAGCTTCTTATTTCTTCTTCATATGGAATTAGGCTTTCACACTATAAAAACTACATGCAACTAAATACTTGAGGCTAGTGAGCATATTATTTTAGTTTCCTACTTTGTGGGAAATCAATTTATGCGTTCTTATAAGAACTTTGTGGACTTATGAAGACCTATACTAGCAAACCTAGATTTGGAATCAAGGCACACCCTAATATTCCAATCAAGATTTGGACCATTACGATCTCCATCATTGATAAGAACCCATCTAGCACTAGAAATCCTACTCCAATAAGGAATCCTAATGATGCAAATCCTACTAGCTGAAAGAATCCTATTCTGACAAGGAGTCCTACTCTAACTAGGAGTTCTACTCCAACAAGGAGTCCTAATGATATTGGAAATCTAAATGACATTAAGAATTCAAATGATATTGGGAATCTTGATCCAACTAGGATTCAAGATCCACTTCACATCCATGGAGACCTAATTATAAAGTCCAAGGCTAAGAAGATAAAAGAAGCTTTCAATGGGCTTATTCAAGACATTTGGGCTAACGACACATCAAGGCTTGAAGAGTTGAATTCAAATTCAAGGCTCATTAATTTAATTCAGTTTAGTAGGCTTGAATAAATCAAATATGGGCTTAATGAACATATAGGAGCACATAGGAGTTTGGACCTAATTAACTCCAGCAAAGATGGCCCATGCGTGTGACTTAAAGAAACTAAGTTTCTTACTCCTAATGGGCGGCTACATAGTAATTTAGGAGTATTAGGACTTTGTTTTTAGTTATCTTTCTTAGTTAGGATGTTTGTCTCCATCTTATTTGAGTTGTAATTCCTTAATAGCTAAGAATTAGGGTTTTCTAAAGGCTATTAAAGCCTAGTATGAATTTTCAAGTTCATTGATTGATTAATGATTAATATATTTTTTTAGTTTATACTCTATTCTTAGTTCTTATTTAGAGCTAATTTGAACTTATCAAGCAATTTATTATTTGTGGCGTTCAAATTCGACATATTAATTTAGAATCCACACTCAATTGTGGCATCTTCTACCTTTAACATTTTAGGTTCGATTGTTTAATATACTTGAAGGGTCTAAGGTTTCCATTGATCTAGTTCTAAATAGATATTAGGTAATGAAATTGAACTTGCATACGGGTTTAATCCTTTGATATAGTTTAGGTATCGTGTTCTTGTTTGAATGCAAATCTTATTTATCAAGGAGTTGATCTATCCTTTTGGCGTACTTGGCATTAGGGTTTAGGGGACTTAGTTTTCCTTTAATTCATTAGTGGTCTTTGATCCTGCATTAAAATAGCTCCAATTCCTATACCACTAGCATCACATTCAATTTTAAAGGTCTTATCAAAGTTATGTAAAGCAAGCAAAGGTGCATTATATAATTTATTGTTAAGTTCATTAAATGCATGTTCCTATGCATCACCCCACACAAATCCTACATTTTTCCTAACTAACTCATTTAATGGTGCAGCTACAGTACTGAACTCCTTAATGAATCTCCTATAGAAGCCCGCAAGTCCATGAAACCTTCTTACCTCACTAGCATTCTTAGGTGTCGGCCAGTCTCTTATAGCTTCTAACTTGTCCTCATCAACCTCAACAACTTGACTAGATACTACAAAACCTAAAAAGATAACCTTCTCGATGCAAAAACTACACTTTTTAAGATTAGCATACAACTTTTCTTTCCTAATAATACCTAAAATTAAACGCACATGCATAACATGTTCATCTAAAGATCTAGAATAAAACAAAATGTCATCAAAATAAACAACTACAAATTTACCCAAGTATTCATGCAAAACATGATTCATCAATCTCATGAAAGTACTAGTGCATTAGTAAGACCAAAAGGCATAACAAGCCATTCATACAAACCATATTTAGTCTTAAATATTGTTCTCCATTCATCCCTAACATTCATGCGAATTTGATACTAACCATATTTCAAGTCAGTCTTAGTAAACAAATAAGAACCATACAATTCATCAAGCATATCATCTAATCTAGGAATAGGATGAAGATACTTTACGGTGATCTTGTTGATGGCTCTACAATCAACTTTCTATTGCATACCCCTTATCTAGCAATTCCTACGCTTGTCTTTGGATCTCCTTAGTCTCATGTGGATTAGTCCTATATGCTGGTCTATTAGGTATGGCAGCCCTTAGAATGAAGTCTATATGATGTTCTATGCCTCTAATTGGTAGTAAACCACTTGGCACCTCCTTGGGAAACATATCTTTCAAATTCCTGCAAAAATTCAACAAATACACTAGGCAATAACCTCACTTGCTCTAGCTATTAAATTCACATTCTTTTCACTTTTCTCTCTAGGCCGATTCTTTACTACTTTTTCGTTACTCTTAATCTTTTTTCTATTCTCTAAAATACCCTTTTTACTCTTTTTTTTTTCTTCTCGGCCTCTACTCTCATCTTTTCTATCTGACATTGGTTTTCATATACTTCCTTTGAGGAAAGTGGTGTCAACATGGTCTTTCTTCCATCCTTGGTGAATGAATACCAATTAAGGTACCTATCATGCATTGTCATCGTATCAAATTGCCATGGTCTCCCAAGCGACATATCACTAGCATGCATAAGTACTACATTGCACAACACCTCATCATGATATTTACTAATAAATAAGAAAATAATTGCTTGCTAGTTTACCTTAACCTCACCATAATCATTAAGCCATTAAAGCTTATATGTAAATGGGTATGGTATGGTAGGCAACCCCAATCTACTAATCAAGAAAGTACTTACAACATTAGTGCAACTCCCACTATTAATAATCACATTACACGCCTTGCCTTATACATGAAATCTTGTATGAAACAAGTTGTCCCTTTGTTGCTCATGGCAATCTTTTTGATAATACATTTCTCACACACAATGCATGTTTTTAACACTCAAAACAAAACAAAATTAAAATGAAACTAGACTTAATGAACACGATTAAGCCAAAACACAACAAAGAAATATAAGAACAAGATGTAACAGAAAGTAACTAACCTTAATGAATGAATAACAAAAAGGACATAATTAAAATACCAAAATGATTTTGTTTTCTAATTTTAGAATTCTAGCAATTGACTTAAACAAAGAACTAATAACATGAACCGAATTAAAAGAAAGAACAAAGAAACATAAGAAATCAGAATTGACTAATGAAAATATGAAATGATAAAACCTAATCTATAGCCAAAGCTCTGATACCAAATCATATGGAACCTCCATGAATAAGCTTGAGAACCCCTTTTAAATTGTGGACCCCCATTATATTAATATAAAAACCCCAACAACCAATTCGGTTCAACCCCAATTTCAAAATACTCCATAAGAAAATGATCAATATACTTGAATGTTTCTTAAGTATGCATTCTACACAAGAACACAAAGACCATGTTTTGCGTCCTTTTATCGACAAGCTTATTGTTGTGTATTTTGATGGCATATTAGTCTATAGCAATTCCATGCATGAGCATTTAAAGCATCTTAGGACTTTATTTGATGTCTTGCAAAGAGAAAAGCTTTATGCTAATCTTGGCAAGTGTGATTTTTGCACTCCTAAGGTACTTTTTCTTAGATATGTTGTTAGTGCTAGTAGGATTAATATAGATAAATAAAAGGTAGAGGCTATTGCTTTTTGGCTAACGCCTAAGAGTGTGAGTGAGGTGAGATCTTTTCGTGACCTAGCTAGCTTCTATAAGCGATTTGTTAGGGATTTTTCTACCCTTGCCACCACTTTAATTGAGATTATTAAGAAGCATGAAGGTTTTAAATGGAGAGAGGCACAACTTATGGCATTTCAGGTTTTGAAAGATAAATTGATTAATGCTCATTTACTTGCTTTGCCTAATTTTGATTCTACTTTTGAGATTGAATGTGATGCTTCTAGTGTTAATTGGAGCTGTATTGATGCAAGAGGATAGGCCAAGTGCCTATTTTAGTGAAAAGCTCTCATGATTTCTATGAATTACGAATGCCTTGGGCAATAAATAATATTGCCATGTCTCCAAAGCCCGCACCAATGAAAACATCTCCTTAAAGCATTTGAAGGGTCAAAATAAATTGAACAAAAGGCATGCAACTTGCAGTTCATTTATAGAGACTTTTCCTTATATGATCAAATATAAGAAGGGTAAGGATAATATGGTGGCTAATGCACTCTCTAACAGGTCTGCCTTGATTAACACACTTCATTCTAAATTGATTGGATTTGAATTACTTAAAGAACATTATCTTGATGATCCTGATTTTGGAAGTGTGTATGATGCATGCGAGCATGGAGCTTTTGATAAATACTGTAGGCATGATATCTACTTGTTTAAGAATAATTGATTATGTGTGCCTAATTGTTCTATGCATAGATTATTTTTAAAAGAATCGCATGAAGGAGGATTGATGAGGCATTTTGGTGTTGCTAAGACTTTAGATATGTTGCATGAGCACTTTTATTGGTAAAAGATCATGCTGATGTTAAGAAATATTGTGCCAACTATGTTGTTTGTTTACGTGCTAAGTCTAAAAGCAACCCCCATGGATTGTATATGCCATTGCCTATTTCTATTACACCTTGGGTTGATGTTTCTATGGATTTTATATGAGGATTGCTAAGGTCTAGGCATGTCAATGATAGTATTTATATGGTGGATAGATTTAGTAAATTGGCACACTTTATTACATGTCATCAAACCGATGATGCATCACATATTGCTGATTTATTCCTTAGAGAAGTAGAATAAGAAACTAGATGCTAAACATGAATAAATAAATAAATAAATATAAATAAACTAAAGTCAAATCAAGAACGAGAGAGGAATTGACTAGGCAACAACTCTCGTAGTCCCAAATTTTATGAGCCAGCTTAACAAAAATAAGGGTAAATTCTCGCGGCCCAACCTAAAAGCAGACCGACATAAATTACATTATTATATGCATTTCAAAGTCAAAGCGCTCGAATTTCACTACTATTACACTTGGATTAATAAAAAAACGACATGAGTTCTACCTTACGTGCGTGGATATATGTCTCATCCTGCTTGATCATCAAATTAAGGCCCAATGCCATTGGTCCAACTTGTCAATTACGCTCCCATGATTCCTTATGCAAATCCTTGTGTCATCAGGAGTCCTCATGCCTATTGGAACAAGGAAGGATGGAGATCCAAATGGTGCAAATGCTGAATCGAAATATATGGGCGTACCTAGATTCTCATCATTTCTACTTTCCTCTAGAAGATTTGTCCGTGATCATTCAAAGAATGACATCAATATACGATCAACTAATTTTCTTTCTTACATTCATTGAAGCATTGGATTGGTGCCTATGATTGCTGCTTCCATGCACTTTCACTCAATACTTGTGTTTATGCTCCCCAAATAAAACCAAACCATCATATTAGACAGAGATTAGAAAGAGAGACAAAATAAACAAACAAAATGAGAATATAGGTAGGATTTTTAGATTCGGTAAGAAAAGAAATCACTGGTTCTTTGCTCTTCCTTACGGCTAAGTGTAAGATCAAATCAAATTAATTTAGACACAAGGATAGACAAAGAACACAAGAGAAAGGAAGGAAGTGAGGGATAAGTCTATACTCACAAGTGTGAGTGTTAATAAGTCCAGAAAGTTCTTAGAGGAACCTATAACTTGATTTGCCGCAAGGTCGAAAACTGAAATAATAGGCTCTCTAGCCTCAAGTATTCAGTTGCATGCAATTTTTATAGTGCCAAAGCGCGCATTCAATAAGAAGAAGAAAGTAGAATCTAAATATGAAAAATGAATAAACTAAAGTCAAATTAAGAACGAGAGAGGAGTTGATCGAGAAACAACTCTCACAGTCGTAAATTTTATTAGCCAACTTAATTATAATAAGGGTAAATTCGCGTGGACCTATATAAAGATACTTTAACCTAAATTACTTGGTATGTTATGTTTGATCTAGTCTATGACAAACTATGAAAAGTTATGAAGGACCAGATAGAGATTTGTTCATGGGCCCATAGATCGGGTTGTGACGGACACTTGATTCCCAATTAAGCCGGCGATTAAAGAGCATTGCTCAACCAGAAACCTTTCTTCAGCAGTCAAGCTTTCACAGCCTATAGAGTTATACTCGACCAGGACAAAATCCAAAAATAACCTTTGTTACCTGTCTCTGATTATTATCGGTGCGCACGCAATCTTGATGCAACCCATCAGGTGGCATGTTCTACTATCACCTCATCCCAAAGTCACAATCATAACATATATATATAAAAAATCATAAATAGACTGAGAAATAAAGTTTAGTAATATCAGGTAAAGCAAACATGCAAAATATCTATAGAGATGATAATAATAGTATTAAAATAACATTACTTAAAATATCGTAAATAACGAGATAAATTAACTAATAATAATATTATTATTATTCGTGATGATTATCAATTAAATGAAGTTTACTTATAATAATGATAATGATAATCATACATAAACATTAATCATTAAATATCGCATTAAATCTAGACAATGCCAATGTAGAGCGATTATATGACTTCAACTCACAGTTCTGTTACGCTCCGCAATCCGCTCCTACGCCTAGGGTGGAACTAGCAGGATGGACGGATTATCTATTCATGAAAACACTAAGTTAATAGACATTCTTAAATTTCCCTAGGCCTAGACCCCTAGATTAGAATACCTAAAATTATTTTAGACTCGAGGATTCTGTCAAAAATTCGGCAAAACCTGCTCTAAATTACGGACATTTATCCCCCGTACAACAGGTCCAGAACCTGCTAGAAAGATTTTAAATATTTTGCAATTAATTAATGGGAGTCGGGCCACCAAAACTGCATTATTTATCCTAACTCTCCCACGCACCACAAATCACAATTAATTAAATCTAATTAATTTCAAATTATCCATAATTGACAATTAATAGCAACAATATTTTTCTAAAATTACAACACAATTTTTAAAGTCCAGATAAAATTGTACCGAGCTGAAAGCGCGTTTAGAAAACACCGGGGTCCGAAAGCGCCTACGCGAACCTCGAGTTGAGGGGAGTCTGAAACACAAGAATTTCGACCGAAAGTCTGCCGGAAGGCACTGGATCGGAGCCGGAAAGTCTTGGCTCCGGCGAAGCTCCTCCGAGGCTGCCGATGGAGGAAAACAGCAAAGGAGGCTTGTTCCTCGTAAGTCAGATCTTCACTTACTTCCACATTTTGAGGCTGCAACACACGCGAAGGGTCTGAAATATACTTCCTTAACTCACTCTCGAGGGTGATAATCTCAATCTTATTTTTTTTAAGATTTGTAACGACCCGAAATCAGATCACAGGAGATATTGTTTGCTTTGGCCCCACTGGCCTCATAATTTTGTCCTTTGGCGGGTTCCAGAACTTTTTAAGAGGTCACCCATCCTGGAATTTCTCTAAACCAAGCACGTTTAACTTTCGAGTTCCTATAACTCCATAGCCAAACAACCAAAAGGTGCCTCATGTGATTAGTTCCAACTCTTTATAATGCGTTAGCCCCTTGGAAGGCTTGCTTGAGTCGGATCTAGGTAGGACATGTGTTGAGGCTTCCCTTGTTGACGCCTAAGGCAGCCTTGATAAAAGGAGATGGAGGACATGTCCTCGGCCTTGGAAAGGAGGCAGCTCAATACTCAATTATGTTATGAGTAACAAACACAAATGAGAACAAAAGAAGGCCAAGGTGACGTCGGTAGAAGGATTGTCCACAGCTCTACTTACTTAAGAATGAAATTGGGGACAATCCCACTTTCTCAATTCAGGAAGTGATGAATATAATGCCGTAGAAGAAGTGGACACGAATTCTACTTAATTTGTAGTTGGAAAGTGGGGACAATCCCACTTTCACAATTCGGATGAAGAAATCCCAAAGATGACGTCGGTATGGAGGTGGTCACAATTCCACCAATTGGATAATGGGGCGCCAACCACGTAACAATGAAATTGGGGACCAAAATGATGGAAATGAAGCCTGATCCCACTTTCTCAATTCTGAAAATTAAAGAACAACGACAATGAAATGGAAAATGGGACGAAAATAATTAATAAAGATGGACTTAATTCTAAACAATAATGTAGATTAAAAGGGGGTGATAATGTTTAGTATTAGGATCGGCACAAATAAGACAGATGGGGAGACGGCGTCGAAGATAAGGGAGGAGTCCAAAGCTCTCTCAAATTCCTTATTTCAAATCCAAACAGTAAGATGCCCGAGCAGGCTCAGAACCTGATAGAGGAAATGGCCATGAACAACTATCAGTGGCAATCCTCTAGGAGCCGACTAGGAAGACAGGGAGTGGTCAACCAAGTGGACTCTACAACAGCCTTGGTAGCTCAGGTGGAGCTTCTAGCCAAGAAGATTGACCAACTCCATATGCCGGTTCATGCAGCGAACGTTGGCTGCGAGTTTTATGGTGGCTCGCATTACAGTGTGAACTATACTGCAGGAGGTATGTTTGCTTCATCCTCTACTACTTTTCCATCTAATTCTGCTATGTCTTCTGATGTTGAGCAGGTTGACTATATGGGGAATGCCCCAAGGCGTGAGAACGATCCTTACGACTACATACAACCCTGGTGGCGCAATCATCCCAACTTCGGTTGGAGGAACAATAACGCTCAGTGGTCCACCTGGTTTTTAGAGACTTCATCACAGTACATTCACCGGGCTCGCACAAGCTCCTCCTCTACCAGAAAATAAGTCAAATTTAGAGGAGCTTATGATAAAGTTTGTGACGTCTACAGAGATGAGATTCCAGCAAACTGATAGTGCACTT
This sequence comes from Ricinus communis, assembly GCF_019578655.1. Classification (NCBI taxonomy): domain Eukaryota; kingdom Viridiplantae; phylum Streptophyta; class Magnoliopsida; order Malpighiales; family Euphorbiaceae; genus Ricinus; species Ricinus communis. The sequence goes on from NC_063258.1 coordinate 18,445,227, forward strand.
AGGAACCAGCAAGCCTCAATTTAGAACTTGGAGACCCAGATTGGCCAAATCTCTAAGATGTTGTCTGAGAGGCAGCAAGGAGCGCTCCCGAGCACCATTGAGTCTAACCCGAGGGAGCACGTGCACGCCATCACTTTGCATTTAGGTAAGTTAGTTTCAACTCCGTCTAAGCCTATTTTTGATGACGCCACTATTGATGTGCAGGTTGAGGCGAGCAGTAAGGATAAGGAACCTGAGGGAGTCAGGGAATATCAGCCTAAGATTCCTTATCCTGCTAGAGCTAAACAAGCAAAGGCGAAAGAGCAGTTCAATATGTTTTTAGATATTTTAGACAACTGCATATTAACTTGCCTTTTATTGATGCATTGGAGCAGATGCCAAAGTATGCTAAGTTCTTAAAGGACATACTTAGCAGTAAAAGGAAGGTGGAGGAGGTCGCCTATGTTCAGCTTAATGAGGAGTGCTCAACAGTGTTTCAGAGCAAGTTGCCAGAGAAACATCACGATCCGGGGAGTTTCACTATTCCCTGCACTTTAGGTAATTTGTGTACTGATGATGCATTAGCTAATTTGGGGGCTAGCATAAATGTCATGCCCACTAGTTTATTCAATAAGCTAGGTTTTGGGGAGGCAAAATCCACTAGGATGTGCATTCAATTAGTTGACTATTCTGTTAAGCTTCCTAGGGGAATTGTGGAAAATGTGCTAGTTAAGATAGATAAGTTCATATTTCCTGTGGACTTTGTGGTTTTGGATATGGACAATGAGCATGGTGTACCATTAATTTTGGGGAGACCTTTCCTTGCCACAGCTAGAGCTAAAATAGACATATTTGAGGGGAAGTTAGAACTTAATGTAGGGGATGACTGTGTCACTTTTATTTTACCCTCATTTGATAGTTCTTCCACCGACCAGGTTCATGCCATTTATAGTATTGATGGAATTGATCTTGCATGTAATACACAACCACAAGATGTACAAATGGATGATGATATACATGTTTCTTCCCCTATTAGTATGTGTTATTCATCTGATAAAAATAACTTGTATCAATATGAGACTTTGTGCTAAGATAGACCCGAGAAGGGTAGTTGCAAGTTCTTTTTTTGACAGGTCACTTAGCCGGAATTCGGAGTGGATGAATGGACATCCCAAATCGGTCCAGAGAGCGCCTCCTTGGTCATCTACCGCACACATCGGACCTTATCATTATGCTTATATACCTCGAGCCCCAACGTACATTGAGCCTACCTTTTTAATTTGCTCGCGATGCAGGAATGCTAATGCAGAGTCCAGCTAGACGACTCAAACAAAAAGAAGCGCCTTCGAGAGGCATTCCTGAATCTATTTTTGCCTTCTGAATTTTTGGACTTTTTTTTATTTTATTTTATTTTATGTAGTTATTTGTAGTTAGATATTTTAGTCTGTTTTTAGTGAGTTTGATTTTGAGGACATGCTAGCTTATTGAACCTTTTACTAGATGTTGCTTGGGATGTGTTTATTCTTGAGTTTTGCAGGAGTTAGCCTACTTGATGCTCATACGTAATTTCGAGGACTAACATATTTTGAAGCGTTAAAGTACACATCAAGGGCAGTATCTAGTAGACTTTCTAGTTTTTATCTCTTTTTGTCGTCTTGTTTTTCTCTTAGTTTTCCAATTTCTTTTATGGGCTCCCATAATTAGTTTCATTTGTATTTTATTCCTTTTATTTTGGAGTGCCTACCTTGTTCACATTGAGGATAGTGTTTTTCACAAGTGTGGGGTAGGTACCGTAGATTTGTGCAAGTACCAATTTTTTCTTTGCTGTTTTTATCTTGTTTTCATTTCCCTTATTGATTAAGTCCGTTCATTATTACTGTCCTTACCTTGAGTTTTGTTTTAATCAAGTAGTTAATGATTTTCTTTCTTTTGAATGGACCCTTATTGCTTGTATCGAATCTTTATGGGAAGAAGGCAATGAACGAATCTCTTAGTTTCAATCAAGCCAGGTAAAACTAGTGTTTTTCCTTAATCCTTTCATTTTACTTTATCTTAGATATAGAACACTATTAATATTGCTGCTTATTATTGTGATTGACTGTTTAAACTTTGGTTTGAGAATTCATGCAATTTTAACCCACTCAAATGGTGAGATTTTGAGCCAATTTGTGCATCACTATTTTTATGCTCCCTTTTGTTTCATTAGTGAGCATTGTACAAAATCTCTATTTCTAGAACTTGCTTTACGATGTTTTTTGAGATTACATGAATTGTCGATAATCGTGAGATGATTTGGGCACTTAGGATTTACACAATTTGACCAAAAGCCTAACCCTATTTTTCCCTTAGTGAACCAATTTTGAGCCTTAGCCTTTCCTTTCGTGATAATAATAACAGTGACACTCATTTTATCACTTCTATTCATTTTACCATTCTTTCTACCATTGTTGCTGGAAATTATGTAAGTTTATGCTGCATTTCATTTTGGATCAATCTGCATTCATATATTTCACTAAGTTGCTAGATTTTTTATAGATGCTCCTTTCAATTTAAAAAAAAAAAAAAATTGGATATTCAGTCTTATTGTATATGTCAATAACCAACAACCCCTACATAAGCTGTTGTAATATATATACATAGTATATAAATTGAAAAAAAGGAGTATTAATTTAGTTCATTTCGAGCATCATCTTATTTTTAAAGCAACTTAGTGTTCATTTTGGTACAACACTTGATCCTTCGTTACTTTCTTGCATTACCTGCTTAATTTCCAGCAACTTGTAGCCTACTTTCCATATTTATCCGTACCCTACCTTAACCCCATTACAACTGATAAGCATCATAATACACATGTTTTCATGCCCGATTGTTTACATTTTTTATGCATGATTATCCTTTTTTATGCTAGAATCACCTGTCTTTTGTTTCCTTTCTCATTTCAGGTCATTATCGAAGGACATCATCAGTAATCGAGGGACATACGTGTGATTACGGACCAAAATCCATCAGATTGGGCGAGGAGTAGCACCCAGAGGGTTGAGCACCGCCTGGACTCCGGCCGTGCTGAATTACCAAGAGGCTATCCCCAATTGTGCCATTTCAGCACGGTTTCCGTAGCCACCACAGCCTTCAGCACGGCCTGTGGTGGCCAATACGGGGAGAAACACGACCGTGGTGAAACCCTACTTAGTGTGATCCACAGTTTCAGCACGGCCTGGACTTCAGCCGTGCTGACCAACACGGCCTTGAACACGGCCGTGCTGAGTTAAATATATAAGAAAAATGAATTTTTCTTAGAAGAGGGGGGAAGAAGTGACATAGAGCCCTGGCGGCTGGTTCGATTTTTGCACAGTATTGAGTGCGAGAGAGAGTTGCGGGGAGTAAGAATCCCGGAATCATAAGGTTCCGAGTGCAAAACCATAGTGGAAGCAATTCAAGAGGCAGTTTGGGAGATTAATCAAAGTGTAGATCCAGATTTGGAGCTGTTCATCCAATTCGAGAGAAAAGGGTGTACATGTTTTATTTTCATTATTCTTTCATTGTAATTGATTTCCTAGATTGTTTTAAACATGAACATGTTTAGCTAGACTGATTTAATCCATTGGGATTTCTTTACTATGTTGGCTTGATATTATATTGTTGGATTGTTTGAGTTGGTTTTGTATTCTTCTTATTTTCAGTATTAATAAGATTATGCATTATTCATGAGACGTTGTGAATTGTGATGTTTAGATTGCTTTATGAGATTGAGAAATCCGTTTGGCAATTGGAATTTTGAATAGCAAGAACTGGTTAATAATCGCTTAGAGATAAGGATAATTAACTAGCCGGATTCAGAATTAACAAAGCTTAATAGAGGCGGATTAAAGCTTAATGCTAATTTAAGAATCAATCGTTAGGAAGAGATTCCAACTTTAGGTTATTAGGTTTAGGAATTCGGTTATCTCGAGAAGGAAACCGAATTCGATTAAGAATTCATCCACGGGTAGCATGTCTTCAAAAGTTTGAATAGTTCTCTCAGATTGCCCATCTGTTTGAGGATGAAAAGCAGTACTGAAATGCAATTTAGTTCACATTGCCACTTGTAAGCTCTTCCAGAAATGAGATGTAAACCGAGGATCCCTGTCTGAAACAATGGAGATAGGTACACCATGCAACCTAACAATTTCTTTCACATACAAGTTGGCTAGCTTATCCAATGAATTATTTTGTTGAATAGGTAAAAAGTGCGCTGATTTTGTTAACCTATCAACTATTACCCAAATAGCATCATTTCTCCTAAAAGTGCGAGGCAAACCAACAACAAAGTCCATAGTAATTCTTTCCCATTTCCACCAGTGTATAATTAAAGATTGTAATTTACTGCGGGTGATTGATGTTCGCTTTCACTTGTTGACAAGTTAGGCATTTAGCTACATATTCGCAACTTCCCTCTTCATGCCCCGACCACCAATAATGTGGCTTCAAATTGTTATACATTTTTGTACTCCCTGGGTGCATTGAATAAGGAGAATTGTGAGCCTCCCAAAGAATCTTTTGTTTCAATGCGGCTACATTAGGTACATATACTCTGGTTTTCATAATCCACATTCCATCATCTCGCTCGATTAGTTCACTTGTCTTACCATCTTGCACCTTCTTATGTAACTTCTTTAAGTATGCATCACTACCTTGTGCATGTTTGATCTCATCTAGTATCTGGGGACTAGTCTTCATTGTAGTCAATAATACCCCATTCTTTATAGAAAAATGCATATCCATAGCTCTTAGCGAAATTAAGGAACTCATCTGATATGAAATCATACCTGCAACCCTTTCCAAAGTCTTCCTACTAAGTGCATCTGCCACAACATTTGCTTTTCCTGGGTGATAATCAATGGTACAATCATAATCCTTCAATAATTCCATCCATCTTCGTTGCCTGAGGTTCAACTCTTTCTGTGTAGGTATGTACTTTAAGCTTTTGTGGTCAGTGAATATCCGAAATGTCTCTCCATAAAGATAATGTCTCCAAGTTTTCAAAGCATGTATAATTGCAGCCAATTCTAAATCATGTGTAGGATAATTTTGTTCATGAGGTTTAAGTTGTCTAGAAGCATAAGCAATAACCCTTCCATTCTGCATCAATACACAACCCAAACCATTAAGTGAAGCATCTGTATAGACTACATATTCCCCTCCTTGTATAGGTAATGTAAGTATAGGTGTCATAATCAATCTATTTTTCAACTCCTCAAAACTAGCTTGACATTTATCATTCCACTGAAAAGTCACTTGTTTCTTTAACAGATTAGTCAATGGCTTTGCTAAAATGGAGAAGTTCTTCACGAATCTTCTATAGTACCCAGCCAATCCCAGAAAACTACGAACTTCTAAAATATTTCTTGGTGATTCCCACTCCTGAATAGCCTTCACCTTAGATGGGTCCGGTTGAACACCTTGTGCAGATATAATATGCCCCAAAAATGCAATGTTATTCATCCAGAACTCACATTTACTGAACTTACCATATAACTGTTTTTCTCTCAAAGTTTATAATACTGTTCTTAAATGATGTTCATGGTCTTCAGAATTTTTGGAGTATATCAGAATATCATCAATGAAGACTATCACAAATTGATCAAGATACGGTTGAAAAATATTATTCATCAAAGACATGAATGCTGCAGGTGCATTGGTCAAACCAAATGGCATAACAACAAACTCATAATGACCATATCGTGTCCGAAATGCCGTTTTAGGTATAGAAGTCTCTCTAACCTTTAATTGCCAATACCCAGATCTCAAATCAATTTTGGAGAATATGATTGCCCCTCTGAGTTGATCAAGCAAATCATCAATGCGAGGTAAAGGATATTTGTTCTTGATAGTAACTTGGTTCAACTTCCTATAATCAATGCAAAGTCTCATACTTCCATCCTTTTTCTTCACAAACAACACTGGAGCTCCCCACGGTGATATACTAGGTCGAATATAACCTTTCTCCAATAAATCCTCAAGTTGCTTTTTCAATTCTGCCCTGCCATTCCGTAAGGTGCTATAGAAATAGGAGCAACTCCTGGAATAGTTTCAATTTCAAAATCCACTTCTCGTTGAGGTGGCAATCCAGGTAATTCTTCTAGAAATACATCTGGGAATTCTTTGACTATTGGTACCTCTGAAACCCCTGGACTAACAATTCCAAAGGTTCACCACATTCACAAGATAAGCATCACACCCAAATTTCATTAAATGAAAAGCGATGGCAGAAATCAAACATGTAGGTACAATTTTCCACATCACTGTGAACACTATTTTTATTTCCCCATCTATAACCATTTTTACTTCCTTCGTTAAACAGTCAACTATGACATGATTTCTAGATAACCAATCCATTCCCAATATCACATCAAAATCTCGTAAATTGATCACAATTAGGTCTACTGACATATTTGTACCACAAATCATCACAGAACAAGCCCGAACTACAGTGATTCACCATTATTACTCCTCCAGTGAGGCATCAAACACAAATATCATGTCCTAAAGATTCAATGGCACAATGCATTTTCAATGCAAAATCACATGAAATGAATGAACATGTAGATCCGGGGTCAACTAACACATATGCATCATGCCTACAAATAGGAATTATACCAGTTATTATCTCCGGAGAAGTAGTTGCTTCACTTCGTAATAAAGATACACTCTTGCCTGCCGGTAAGGATTGGTTCGCATCTTCAATATGGACATATGTCATACTGCACTTCTACCTCCCCTACCTCTACCACGGCCGTTAGGTACTACATTATCCCCAACACTACTTTGTCCTCCCTGAATGGTAGGTACTCGATGCTCCTCTACCTACCACACACTCATTGGCATAATGCCCAGGTTTCCCACATCTATAACAAACTGCACTCGGTCCCCAACACTCTCCTGAATGGGTCCTTCCACAAGTGCCACAAACGGGTCTATATCCTCTACTAGTAAACCCGAATTACCTCGCATGTTCACTGATCCACCACTTCTACCCAAAGTTATACTACTTGGCCCTCTAAACTGATAACTACCCCTTCCTCTAAAACCTCCTCACGACCTCCCCGATCCTCCCCTAGGTGTAAATGAGGTACCTCTAGAGAAAGATGGAGTAAATGTCCCAATTATCTTCTTTTTCTTTGCTTCTAATATATTTCTTTCTAAGAATAATTCTTCTGCTCTTGTTGCAGCTTCCAATAAAGCAATAAAGGTAGGTGGTTGTCACCGCCAACTTTTCACGAATCTCCAATCTCAAACCCCTCTCAAATCTATTTCTCTTGATTTCATCAGTTGCCACTTCCTCCGGGTGCATACCTAGATAACCTTGTAAATTGTAATTCATAGTCAGCAATAGACATCTCATTTTGTTTCAATTCAAGGAATTCAAGTTTCTTCCTCTCTTGATATATTGGTGGCATATACTTCATCTTGAACTCCTTTAAGAATTCTTCCCATGTCATTGTCAATGGTTGTGTTTGGCTACCCGGGACTGTCTCCCACCGATTTCTAGCATCCTTAAGAAATAATGAGGTTGCATACCTCACTTTCATTTGGGTTGTCGGTTGGGTATTAAATTGTGTAAACACACCTTTAACAGACTTTAGCCATTCCTCTGCTACAATTGGATCAGTTGTCCCCTCAAACTCTTTCCCGCCATGCTTTCTTAACTTCCCAAAGTTTGCATCCAATGCAAGTACGTTTAGTGGAGGTGGTGGCTGTTGTTGAGCTAATCTTCTTAACTCTTCAGCTATTTGCTGAGCATACCCTTCAGCTTTTCCTTGTGACTGTTCATTTTCAAGCATCTGTTCTTGTTCAATATGATGTGCATGAACCGAATGTGAACCTCTGGGCCGGTGAGTGCTCATCCATGCCTATATCATTAACAAATTTCACAATAATAAATGGTTGTGCATAATTACTATATGCTTGCATGTTATGGTCTTAATCCCCTCTATTCCCATCAATTCAATCACACAAGCATTTAACATATTGGAACATATTAAAAATTCTAACTCACTTTAACATATCACAACACATACACACCTTCATATAACATAACATAAACACAAATATAAGTACTCAAACTTATGTCCCAATGGTCTAATCCCCGCTCTGATACCAAAAACTGTAACACCCCAACTCAAACTTCCCATTGAATAGCAATATATATATATATATATATAACTTTATAAACATAATTTACTACTTAGTTACAATATACATTCATACAATTTAAGTGGCATGACATACTTAATATATATAAGAAATATTTATACAGTAGTTTAATTCACACAAGTTCCCAAAATGCCCCAATGCTTTATATAACTTGTAACACCCCCATCACATACTAACCAATAAACATTAGCCAGGAAGCATACAAGCGTCGTAGAATATATACTACAGGTAGATAGGTCAATATGTAGGTTGTTAAGAATCCAGACACAAGGTTATTAATATATAAACATATGATTATACTTAAACATCATTTAACAAGTATTACAAACATCTTCTTATGCCTTATAAGGCATACTTCCATATATATCACATAACTGCATACAAAAATGCATCAGGAGGAGACTTCACAAAACTAGCCCAACTTGACAGAACTGCTAAAAGCTAGACTTCGCATACAACCAACGGATGCACTACTATTTACAAACCTGAAAAGAAAAATTTTGGAGAGGGTGAGCCTCCATTTCGGTAAATAAATAATCAACATAATCTATATCACATACACTTAATACAATTTCCACCCAATCACATAACTTTCCATGATATTCATAGTTTAGGTATAAAGTCATACCATTCTACTCAATTCATTACAACCATCATAGAAGAAATACAATTCAACAATTATGGTTAGTTCTCACGGCTTGTGGATCCCCTTTAATGTGCTGCTCCGCCTCATCCTCACATATCACACACGTAAGGTACGCTCGCCTCATCTCACATTATACACTTTTATAGCCTCTCTAGGCTTTAGCCTCCCAAGGCTTTATATATATATATATTTTTTTCACAGGGGAATCCACCATTCACATGCACATATGCACTTAACATCACAATTCAATCATTTCACTTATATCATATTTCAGCAATAACAATTGTTCCACTCAACACCAATCATTTCCATCTCAGTCATTCAAACATAAACAATATTAAGCAAACGCAACCATTTGCGAAACATTTGATTAAATATATGAACATAGCCAATATTAACTATTTACTTACTCAAAATATACTTATTCCTTTAGCATATAAGAACCTCCTTTCTCCACAACTTCCTTTCCGTGCCTTTGAGTACTGTCAACACATTCATCAATTCACATTTCATGCATATTACAAATATTCATGTAAATGCGAATTCTAATGCATTACAAGATCATCCCCTCTCTAATTCATAGGTCTAACTCTTCCTCTAAGACTCTCAATTACTGTTTTAATATCCTATAAACATTTCCCATCTAGTTAAATACCAATCTAACTCAAATTAACATCAATAAATTGCATAAAACTAATCTCCAACATTTCTGTTTTCTAGACAGAATTTAGTACCAAGGTATATTTATTGCTGGGCAAAATTGGCTTAATACAAAAATCTCATATTAAATTGACATATCCATTTATGCGTCTAGTTTCATCTCCAAGAAGAATTACTCAATTCCGACTTCTATAGATTTAATTATTTTCAAATTACTGAGCAAGGGTCATACAGCTAGTTGTACCCGAGCAGCAATCTATTTGCTCAATTTAAGCAACCAAAACGGCAAAAATAGCAAAATCACAAAACTACAAAGTTATAGAGGACTCTTTAAACTTTCCATAGACACCAATTAAGCTTAATTTGGACTTATATAACCCATGTTATGTCTAAAATACAGAATATCAAGGTTGCTGGAATTTTGACAGTTTTCTATCTTAACATACTTAAACTTAAATCAAGCTTAATCTTTATGCAATCATTCAATACTCTACTAATTCATGATAATCAGACCTTTAATTAATCAATGAGACCATCAAATGAAGTTTTTCCAATTTGTAATCAAGAACCCTAATGACAAATTAATAACACTCAAGTAACAACTTACCAATTTCAGCTTTTGGGTTGCTAATATGCTTAAATCCTTTAGCTTTAGCTTGGCTCCTTCAATAGTTGGCAAAATCCTATCTTAATCTTAAGTTTTTCTAGGTATTCCACTCCTCTCTCTTATTCCAAATTTTGTGTTTTTGGCCATGAACGAATTTTAGAGAAATGAAGAGGTAAAATGAGCTTACTCATGGTTCCAATTTCCAATATTCCTCTCTTAATGCCACCACCTACTAAACTATTTTTATCACCCTAAATTAATTCTTACTAACCATATATAGGTACTAACTTTTAATTGTATCTTTTAAGTCCAATCTATTTACCCAACCTTCAACTATTGGTTCAATTAAGTCTTAAGGCTTAATACACATAACCCAAGTACTTAATCAACTTATCTAAATTAATAATCTAATATCATGCTTCTTATTCTCTACTTATAATTAATATATATATGTTCTCATAAAATAAAAATATCATTGATATACCATCATATGCCCAATGATTAAATGTAAATGCACATAACATGGATGATGAGAAAATGCAGTGTTACAACTCTCCCTTCCTTAAGAAATTTCGTCCCGAAATTTTAACAACTCACCAACATTACAATGGAATAGATGCAGATACTTCTGTCTCATATGCTCTTCTACTTCCCAAGTTGCTTCTCTTGGTGAATGATGACTCCACTTAATTTTGACCATAGGAATGTCTTTATTTCTCAATTTCTTAACCCTTCGATCAAGAATTTCTATCGGTTCTTCCACATATGTCAACTTTTCCGTGATTTCTATCTCCGGCTCCTGGAATGATATGACTAGGATCCGATCTATATCGCCTCAACATAGAAACGTGAAAAACATCATGAATAGAAGACAACTCTGTAGGTAATGCTAACCTATAAGCCAATGGTCCAACTCTTTCAATAATTTCATAAGGTCCTACATACCTCGGACTCAATTTCCCTTGTTTACCAAACCTTAATATTCCTTTCCATGGTGATACCCGCAAGAAAACTTTATCACCCACAATATATTCCATTTCCCTTCGATGCAAATCAGCATAACTCTTTTGTCTGTCCTGTGCTACTTTCAAATTCTTTTTAACTATCTCTATTTTATCCACTGTTTCTTGTACCAATTCTGGACCTTCAAGCTGTCTTAAACCTTCAACATCCCAGCAAACTGGACTTCTACATTTCCTCCCATACAAAGCTTCATAAGGAGCCATACCGATACTAGAATGAAAACTGTTGTTATACGCAAATTCCATCTGTGGTATGTAATCATCCCAGTTACCCTTGAGCTCAAGTGTGCAAGCCCTCATCATATCTTCTAATGTCTGAATAGTTCTTTCTGATTGCCCATCTGTTTGAGGATGAAAAGCTGTACTGAAATGAAGCTTAGTACCATATGCTTTCTGCAAACTCTCCCAGAAACGAGAAGTAAATCTAGGATCCCTATCTGATACAATAGATATAGGCACACCATGCAATCTAACAATCTCAGAAATATACAATTCAGCAAGTTTATCAAGTGAATCTGTTTGTTTCAGGTGAAATGAGCACATTTAGTAAGTCGATCAACAATTACCCAAATAGCATCATGCTTGTTAAATGTACGGCAATCCCATAACAAAATCCATAGTAATCTTATCCCACTTCCACACAGGTATAGATAAAGAATGAAGTTTACCTGCGGTGCACAGTGCTCTCCTTTCACTTGGCCGACATGTCAAACACTTACTCATAAATTCGCCACATCCTTCTTCATTGCCCGGCCACCAATAATAAGGCTTCAAATTTTTGTACATTTTGGTACTTCCAGGATGCATTGCATAAGGTGCATAGTGCGCTTCATGCATGATTTCCTTTCTCAAATTTCCTACATCAGGTACACATACACGATTTCTATTCAATAACACACCATCATCTTTCAACACAAATTGTGTATTCTTTCCTTCTTGTACTCTACCCTTCATCCTTTGCAAATAAGAATCTTCACACTGTGCATCTTTAATTTTATCTCCAATCAAAGGCTTTACTTGTAATGTGGCTAACAGATCATTGTCATAAACATAAAACTTCACATCCATAGCTCTAAGTGCAACTAAATATTCTACATTGTAGCAAATCATACTTGAAAAATTTTCCACTGACTTCCTACTTAAAGCATCAGCAACAACATTTGCTTTTCCAGGATGATAATCAATAGTGCAATCATAATCCTTCAGAAGCTCAATCCATCTTCGTTGTCTCAGATTCAACTCTTTCTGCGTAGGGATATATTTCAAACTCTTATGATCAGTAAATATCTGAAATGTCTCCCCGTATAAATAATGTCGCCATATCTTCAATGCATGTATAATAGCTGCTAATTCAAGATCATGTGTAGGATAATTCAGCTCATGAGGTCGCAATTGTCTTGAAGCATAAGCTATAACCTTCCCATGCTGCATTAAGACACATCCAAGTCCTTGCCTAGAAGCATCAGTATATACAACATAACCTCCATTTTCAGATGGCAATGCGAGTATCGGTGTAGTAGTAAGCCTTTTCTTCAACTCTTGAAAATTTTGATCACATAACTCCGTCCCTTTGGAATGGCACATTCTTCTTTAACAAAGTCGTTAGAGGCTTAGCAATAACCGAAAAATCTTTTACAAATCTTCTATAATAGCCGTACTAACCCAAGAAAACTTGAACTTGAAACATTTCTAGAAGCGGTTCCCATTCAATAATTGCTTTAATCTTTGATGAATCTGGTTGCACTCCATGTTTAGAAATAATATGCCCTAAGAATGCAATTTCCTCCATCCAAAACTCGCATTTGTTGAATTTTGCATACAACTGTTTTCCCTCAAAATCATAGAAACAATTCTCAAGTGTTGTTCATGCTCTTCCGGGCTTCTAGAGTAAATCGGAATATCATCAATGAACACAATAACAAAGTGATCTAAATATGGCTGGAAAGTCTTGTTCATCGTTGACATAAAAGCAGTGAGGAGCATTTGTTAAACCAAATGGCAACACAATAAATTCATAGTGCCCATACCTTGTTCGAATCTTTGTCTTGGCAATAGATTTCTCTTCAACCCGGAGTTGCCAATAACTGATCTTAAATCAATTTTAGAGAACACAGTTGCACCTTTTAACTGATCAAGCAAATCATCAATTCTCGGCAATGGATATTTATTCTTCAACGTAATCCTATTCAATTGCCTATAATCAATACATAATCGCATACTACCATCCTTTTCTTCACAAACAGGCGGGTGCTCCCCAAGGTGAAGTACTTGGCCTGATGAAACCTTTATCAAGTAACTCTTCTAATTGCTTCTTTAATTCTTTCAATTCTAATGGAGCCATTCCGTATGGTGCAATGGAAATAGGTGCGATACCGGGGATGATGTCAATCTCAAAATCAACCTCTCGATTTGGTGGCAAACCAGTGCAAATCATCTAAGAATATGTTAGGAAATTCTCCGACCACTGGAATGTCTAATACCCTGGGTGACCTTAGTAGTATCTATAAAACTAATTAGATATGCTTCACATCCATTTTTAATTAACTGACATGCAGTCACTGCTGAAATCAAACAATTAGGAATTGTCTTCCTTTCACCCACCATTACTATTTTCATTTCTCCTTGTATTTCCATAGCCACTTCCTTCGTTTTACAATCAACAATAGCATGATTTCTTGACAACCAATCCATCCCCAAAATAACATCAAACTCTCTAAGATTAATAACAACCAAATCTGCATGTAGTTTGACACTATCTACTACTACAGGACATGATCTCACTATCGTATTTACTGTGATAATACCCCCAGCAGGCATAGATACATATATATCATAACCTAATGCCTCTATATTAGCATGAACATGCGATGCAAAATCATGTGATATGAATGAACATGCGATGCAAAATCATGTGATATGAATGAACATGTGGATCCAGGATCAATAAGAACATGTGCATCAGAATCATGAATAGAAAGTATACCAGTAACAATTTCAGGTGCTACAAATGCTTCATTTCTAGTAGTAGCAAATACTCTAGCTTGTGCTTGTGGTTGACCAATTTGTTCTGATGGTGTTGCTGAAATAGTTAAACCTCCTCTGCCACCTCTTCCCTCCTACCTCTGCTGAACCAACTGGAATATTTTCACCAACACTACTCCGACCCAACGTATAAGATTCTCCAGCATTATTTCTTCTCATAGGACAATCTCTAGAATAATGTCCTGGCCTACTACAAGTAAAACATACTACTGGTCTAGGTCCCCAACATTCTCCAGTATGTCTCCTGTTGCACGTAGGACAAACAGGAGCAAACCCTCTACTGGCTGAAACTTGTCCTCCCTCAAGTCTGGATGAATTGTATCCACCTCTACTATAAGGTACTATGGAGGATCTACTAGACTGACCACCAAACCCTCGTCCACGATAACTACTCCATTTGTGAATTAGAGCCTCTAAACGAAGAAATACTAATATGTCTTGGAGGATTACTATAAGCACCAATGATCTTCTTCTTTTTAGCTTCCATAGTATTCCTTTCAAATGATGTTTCTTCAGCTCTCAAAGCAGCTTCAATTGAGGCATTGTAATTATGAGGTTTCACTGCCATTTTCTCACGAATGTCAAGCCTCAAACCCATCTCAAATTTCTTCCTTTTCAGTTCTTCAGTGGCTATTTCTTCTGGTGCATACTTACATAATCTCACAAATTGAACTTCGACTCGCGACATATCATTCATTTCAACCGAAGAAATTCAAGCTTCTTTCCTGTCTCTATAAATTTCGGAGTATACTTCTCAGCAAATTCTCTCAAGAAATCATTCCAAGTCAAAGTCATTGGTCGATCTTTGCTTCTTAAAACTGTTTCCCACCAATCAAGTGCATCTTTTTCTATTAAAGATATTGTATATAGAAGCCTTTGTTCGGATGTGCAATTAAATCTATCCAACACCCTTTCTGTATTTCGTAACCATTCCTCAGCCTCAGCAGGATCAGTAGTACCTTGAAAAACATTAGCACCTTGTTTCCTAACTCTTTCATAATTCTTATCTATCACAGCCTTTTGTTGTTGAGTCCGGTATGCGGTGCTTGTTGTTGGTGCCCGTTGCATCGGAAAATCCATAAACTGTTCCATAACATTTTGTACATTCGATTGTGCAGCATTTTCAGAATGTAGCTCATGCTCATCATGTTGATCATGTTCAGATGCATTTTCATGACCATGCACAGGACTCTAATGACTTATCCGGGCCGATTGCGTGTTCTCCTTGTCTCTCCATCTATATATATGAAATGCAAATATTCGGTCAAGTTCAAAGAACATATATCATATGCTTAATGATGTGCAACATGAATCTACTCCCAATGAATCTAATCCCTGCTCGATACCACTAAAATGTAACACCCCCATCACATACTAACCAATAAACATTAGCCGGGGAAGCATACAAGCGTCGTAGAATATATACTACAGGTAGATAGGTCAATATGTAGGTTGTTAAGAATCCAGACACAAGGTTATTAATATATAAACATATGATTATACTTAAACATCATTTAACAAGTATTACAAACATCTTCTTATGCCTTATAAGGCATACTTCCATATATATCACATAGCGCATACAAAAATGCATCGGAGGAGACTTCACAAAACTGGCCCAACTTGACAGGCTGCTAAAAGCTAGACTTCGCATACAACCAACGGATGCACTACTATTTACAAACCTGAAAAGAAAAATTTTGGAGAGGGGTGAGCCTCCAGCTCAGTAAATAAATAATCAACATAATCTATATCACATACACTTAATACAATTTCCACCCAATCACATAACTTTCCATGATATTCATAGTTTAGGTATAAAGTCATACCATTCTACTCAATTCATTACAACCATCATAGAAGAAATACAATTCAACAATTATGGTTAGTTCTCACGGCTTGTGGATCCCCTTTAATGTGCTGCTCCGCCTCATCCTCACATATCACACACGTAAGCTGCTCCGCCTCATCTCACATTATACACTTTTATAGCCTCTCTAGGCTTTAGCCTCCCAAGGCTTTATATATATATATATTTTTTCACGGGAATCCACCATTCACATGCACATATGCACTTAACATCACAATTCAATCATTTCACTTATATCATATTTCAGCAATAACAATTGTTCCACTCAACACCAATCATTTCCATCTCAGTCATTCAAACATAAACAATATTAAGCAAACGCAACCATTTGCGAAACATTTGATTAAATATATGAACATAGCAAATATTAACTATTTACTTACTCAAAATATACTTATTCCTTTAGCATATAAGAACCTCCTTTCTCCACAACTTCCTTTCCAGGCCTTTGAGTACCTGTCAACACATTCATCAATTCACATTTCATGCATATTACAAATATTCATGTAAATGCGAATTCTAATGCATTACAAGATCATCCCCTCTCTAATTCATAGGTCTAACTCTTCCTCTAAGACTCTCAATTACTGTTTTAATATCCTATAAACATTTCCCATCTAGTTAAATACCAATCTAACTCAAATTAACATCAATAAATTGCATAAAACTAATCTCCAACATTTCTGTTTTCTAGACAGAATTTAGTACCAAGGTATATTTATTGCTGGGCAAAATTGGCTTAATACAAAAATCTCATATTAAATTGACATATCCATTTATGCGTCTAGTTTCATCTCCAAGAAGAATTACTCAATTCCGACTTCTATAGATTTAATTATTTTCAAATTACTGAGCAAGGGTCATACAGCTAGTTGTACCCGAGCAGCAATCTGTTTACTCAATTTAAGCAACCAAAACGGCAAAAATAGCAAAATCACAAAACTACAAAGTTATAGAGGACTCTTTAAACTTTCCATAGACACCAATTAAGCTTAATTTGGACTTATATAACCCATGTTATGCCTAAAATACAGAATATCAAGGTTGCTGGAATTTTGACAGTTTTCTATCTTAACATACTTAAACTTAAATCAAGCTTAATCTTTATGCAATCATTCAATACTCTACTAATTCATGATAATCAGACCTTTAATTAATCAATGAGACCATCAAATGAAGTTTTTCCAATTTATAATCAAGAACCCTAATGACAAATTAATAACACTCAAGTAACAACTTACCAATTTCAGCTTTTGGGTTGCTAATATGCTTAAATCCTTTAGCTTTAGCTTGGCTCCTTCAATAGTTGGCAAAATCCTATCTTAATCTTAAGTTTTCTAGGTATTCCACTCCTCTCTCTTATTCCAAATTTTGTGTTTTTGGCCATGAACGAATTTTAGAGAAATGAAGAGGTAAAATGAGCTTACTCATGGTTCCAATTTCCAATATTCCTCTCTTAATGCCACCACCTACTAAACTATTTTTATCACCCTAAATTAATTCTTACTAACCATATATAGGTACTAACTTTTAATTGTATCTTTTAAGTCCAATCTATTTACCCAACCTTCAACTATTGGTTCAATTAAGTCTTAAGGCTTAATACACATAACCCAAGTACTTAATCAACTTATCTAAATTAATAATCTAATATCATGCTTCTTATTCTCTACTTATAATTAATATATATATGTTCTCATAAAATAAAAATATCATTGATATACCATCATATGCCCAATGATTAAATGTAAATGCACATAACATGGATGATGAGAAAATGCAGGCGTTACATAACTCCTCTGGCCCACCTGATAATATTGACTGATGCAAAAAGAGCAATGCACAGCTAAGGCTATCTACAACTGCACTAACCTGAAAAAAAAGAATTGCTAAGGAATGAGCTAGCGACTCAATAAGCATTTAATTTACTAAACTATAGTATATTAGGCTAGAATTATCAAATCTTTATCAATACAGAAAATTATACCAACACTTAACTAACAATCACAAAATCAACCATTTCAGTTATTCTCATAAACATATAATTTCATCTCACGTAATGCAAATAATCTCAAACTCAACCAAGTCAAATAATTCAATTCCACATTATTTCTATCAAATTAGGATCAGATGACTCATCCTTACATTTCCTCACATTTTTAAATTTCGGTAACCACTTGACAAGACTATCCTTGGCTCGGTCTTGCCATCTCACATACTCGGGTAGCTATCCTTGGCTCAGCTTTCCGATCACACAATATCCATACAAAATTCATCAATCCTTAATCACAATCATTTCACTTCACAACACATCACAATCAATTCACTTCACAACACATCACAATCAATTCACTTTATAACAAGCCAAAAACATAACTAATATCAACTCAGTCAACGAAGAAATTATCAAGTAATCAAACAGCAGTCCCTACTCAATATAAACAAAGTTTAGTCTATTAAATACTTACCAAAAGTTATAGGATAACAAAGTAATCCTATTCTTTTTCTCTTACCACTTCCTTGCCTTTGGATGAACCTATTCACATATTCAATACAAATACAATTCAATCACAAGGCATAAATATATATATATATATATATTTACTATCAATAAAATATCACATTTCAACAAAATAACATATATTCTAGATATTAATATGATGCATGAGATGAATGACAACAAATCAACATATTTGTTGATGAAGGCAGCTTGTAGGTACTGACTTAGAAATTACACCAAAACTTATGTACAATTAATAAAAATTTCATATTTTCCAGAATTACACTTCCATTTTTATAGAAAGCATAGCAGAAAGAATCACCTCAAAATCATTGGTATAGAAATAGTTATGGCATTTTCTATACAGCTGCTCAAATTTCCATCTAAACAGAACAGAAAAAAGTTTCCTATTAAATGACCAATCAAACGAATGAATTTTCTGATGAAACTCTCCAGATATAAAGTTAACATTCTAAAGTTTCTATAGACACTAATTTTACTCAATTTGGACTTTTCTAGCTCAAGTTGTGAAACACACAATTAGCAACAAATTTCTGAATCCTAAGCCCGATTTCTGCTTAAAACAGTTTCGGGCAGGCCATATTAAGTTCAACATATCTCACGTTATACTCAACCAAAAATTATGAAATTTTTCAGACATATACTACATATATAAATGAACAACTTTCATGTTTAACTCTCTGCTTGGTTCAGCCTCTAAATGCCTCAAAATGTCAGCACAAAAACCAGGTCACCTGCTGAACCAAAAACAGAGCAGCAGCAAAATCGAACCTCATAAGTTCCTACTCACTCAACAATCTGCAAAACCATTTTACAGAGATATTCTTGAGACATATACCTACAACTTTCATGTTTGAAAATTTTCGAGATAAAGCCTCTAAGGTCACGAAATCATAAGTGAAATATCTGCCCAGAAATTTCAGCTTCAAGATCATAAGTAAAAGCATGTTTACTCTTGATTAAACAATTGCAAAACACATAATCATCAACAATTTCATATCATTAACCCTAATTTACAGCAAAATCAAGCAATTAAAATTACTCACCTTTATTTTCCTTGATTAAGAAAGCCCAAACCTTTCAAGCTTAAAAGAAGAATTTGATTTTCACTTACTAAAAGTTTTGTAGAGTTTGATTTGGAAAATCAAAGTTGAAGAAGGAAAGGAGAAAAATGAGAGAGACAAAGAAGAAAAGGAAATTGGAAAGCATACGTAGATAAGAACAAATGAAAGAGGTGGTATATTGGTGTGGAAATAGGTAAATTACAATTTAATCCTCTTTCTTTCTAACTTTTCAATTTAGTCCAAAATCATTACTTTTCAATTAAATCAATATGTAACTAAATAATTTATTTACCTACCACATAATATAATAAAATAGATCATATATAATCATGATGCAAATGACATGTTTAATGACATGCTAATGAATATTAATTATTAATAAAAAGAAATAAATAAATTTGGTTGTGACACTTCCAACTCATTAAGCTACCCTTGTTTATTTTTACATGCATTATCAACATCAAAATTGCAAGTTTTTAAAGCCCACAATGCTTTATGCTCAAGTTCAATAGGCAAATGGCATGCTTTACCATAAACTAGCCTATATGGTGTAAAACTAGTTAAAGTACGATAGGCCGTCCTAAATGCCCACAAGGCATCATCTAGCTTTTCCGCCCAGTCCTTCCTACTGACTCCTACAATTTTCTCTAAAATCCATTTCAAACCCCTATTAGTAACCTCCACTTGCCCATTGGTTTGTGGGTGAGAGGGTGTGGAAAACCTATGTGATGCACCATAGCGTTTAAGCACCTTTTCTAAATGGGCATTACAGAAATGATTCCCCCTATCACTAATAAGAGCACTAGGTGTCTCTAAGCTAGCAAATAGTCTTTTGAGGAATCTTGTAACTACCCTAAGATTATCAATGGGAAAAGCTTGCCCTTCGGCCCATTTAGAAAAGTACTCAACGGCAACAAAGATGTATTTATTGCCATAGGAAAAAGGGAAAGGTCCCATGAAGTCGATGCCCCAAACATCAAAAATCTCAACAATATGAATGCTCGTTTGGGGCATCTCATCACGAGTAGAGACGTTACTTGATCTTTGGCATGCATCACAAACTTGGACAAATGCTCTAGCATCCCTAAAGATCATTAGCAAGTAGAATCTAGCACCTTCCTAGCTGTATGATTTGCAACTTGATGACCTCTGGTTGGTCCTTCTTAGCAATGCCTCAAAATCTAGAGGATCTCCTCCCCATGTACACATCATCGAATAACCTGATCTGCATATACTATAAACAAGAAAAGGTCCTCCCAAATGTAGTATTTTAATCCAACATATGGAGGCATGATCAAGTCAAGCTATTTGGAGTCCTATACTCAAGAATAGGCCGCATATCACATGTTACTTAAGCTGAATTGTCATGTTTATTATATGGACTATGGTTTGGACGAATTTTAGAAGTATTTGTTCATTTAAAGAAGTCTTTTAATTGTTAGGAGTCTTGTTTTAAGTTATCATTTTAGTTTAGGAGTTCTATTCCTAGTCTTATTGTTATTTGCTTCCTTATCATTATAGAATTAGGTTTCTTTAAGGCCTATATAAGCTAGTACGAATTTCTATGTAAAGGGAGTTGTTGAATATTGATTATTTTGGAGTCAATTCTCTTCTTTTCTTCTTAGTGAACTTGGTGAATTTGTCAAGTGAAGGCTTGGTACTTTACAAACTTAGTTTAACTTAAACTTATGTTTATGTTAAACAGCCTTTAATTCTTTATAATAAAGGTTCTTAAGTACAAGTTATATAAGGGCCCTGTTGGGAGTTACAGTTTCTTTGCTTGATTAGGTGAATGATCCTTGGTGAATACATCAACATTGAATACGGGTTTGGCACAAGTTAGCCACGTTCGTATCAATTTGGGCGGACCTTGATTCTCGTCGTTCTCTCTTTCCTCCAAGAGATTCCTCCGTGATCATCTGGAAAATGATATCAATACACGATCAACTAATGTTCTTTCTTCGCATTCATCGAAGCATTAGATCAGTGCCTATGATTCACGCTCAAATGCGCTTTCATTCAACACTCGTGTTTATGGTCCCAAATAGAACCAAACCATCATAATAGATAGAGATTAGAAAGGGAGACACAAAATAAACAAAAAAAATGAGAATATCGGTAGGATTTCAAATCCGATTAGGATAGCAATCACAACTTCTTTGTTCTCTTCCATATGGCTAATTGGAACGATTAAATGGATTGATTTAAACACAAGGGTAGACAAAGAACACAAGAGAAAGGATTGACGTGAGGATAAGTTTATGCTCTCTAGCATGAGTGTTGATTAAGTATAAAAATTTCTTCAAAAAACCCATAGCTTGATTTTCCGCAAGGTAGAAAACTGAAATAATATGCTCATTAGCCGCAAGTATTCAGTTGCATGTGGATTTTATAGTGCAAAAGCCCTTATTCCATAAGAAAAAGAAACAAGATGCTAGATGTGAATAAATAAATATAGAAAGATAGATAAACTAAAGTCAAATCAAGAACAAGAGAGGAGTTGACTGGTAACAATTCTCGTAGTCCTAAATTTTATCAGCCTTAATAAAAACAAGGGTAAATTTGCGTGGGCCTACCTAAAAACACTTTGACACAAATTACTTCGTTATATGCATTTCAGACATCAGAGTGCTCGAATTTCGGCTAGTATTACCCTTGGATTAGTTGAAAACAACATGAGTTTTGCCTTTAATGCATGGATTTATATCTCAATCTGCTTAATCATTTAGGTAATCCCCAATGCCACCGATCAAGCTTGTCAATTGCACTCCCATGTTTCCTTATGCCAATCCTTATGTCATCAGGAGTCCTCGTCCTTAGAGGAGCAAGGAATGATGGAGATCCTAATGGTGCAAATAATGAATAAGAATATTTATGATGAGAACCCATCTAGCACAAGGAATTCTACTCCAATAAGAAAAGCTAATGATGCAAATCCTACTTGTTCAAGGAATCCTACTTCAACAAAGAGTCCTAATTCCACTAGGAATCCTAATCCAGCAAGGAGTTTTTATGATATTAGGAGTTCAAGCAATGAAAGGAATCCAATTTCCATTAGGAATTCTAGTCCTATACAAAGTCCAAGTGAGATGGGGCTTAATCTAGATAATGGGCCTCAAGATGCTCTTATCAACTCAATCCAACATATGAAGGCATGATCAAGTCAAGCTATTTGGAGTCCAATACTCAAGAATGGACCGCATATCACATGTTACTTAAGCTGAATTGTCATGTTTATTACATGGACTATGGTTTGGACAAATTTCAGAAGTATTTGTTCATTTAAAGAAGTCTTTTAATTGTTAGGAGTCTTGTTTTAAGTTATCATTTTAGTTTAGGAGTTCTATTCCTAGTCTTTTAATTGTTGTTCTTAATGAACCTGGTGAATTTATCAAGTGAAGGTTTGGTATTTTACAAACTTAGTTTAACTTAAACTTATGTTTATGTTAAACAACCTTTAATTCTTTATAATTAAGGTTCTTAAGTATAAGTTATTTAAGTGTCCTGTTGGGAGTTAGAGTATCTTTGGTTGATTAGTTGAATGATCCTTCGTGAAGACATCAACATTGAATGCAAATTTGGCACAAGTTAGCCGCGTTCATATCAATCTATCGAAAACAACATGAGTTCTCATCTTACTTGATCATTAAGCTAATCCCTAATGCCACCTATCAAGCTTGTCAATTGCACTCCAATAATTCCTTAAGTTAATCCTTGTGTCATTAGGAGTCCTCATCCTTAGAGGAGCAAGGAATGATGGAGATCCTAATGGTGCAAATCATGAATAAAAAATATCCGGGTGTACCTCGGTTCTCGTCATTCCCTCTTTCCTCCAAAAGATTCATCCACGATCATTCGAAGAATGAAGCATTGGATCGGTGCCTATGATTGCCGCTTCCACGAGCTTTCACTCAATAATCATATTTATGCTCCCCAAGTAAAACCAAACCATCATGGAGATTAAATAAACAAACAAAACGAGAATATAGGTAGGATTTCAGATCCGATAAGGAAAGAAATCACAATTTCTTTGTTCTCTTCCATACAGTTAAGTGTAAGGATCAAATGGAATTGATTTAAATACAATGGTAGACAAAGAACATAAGAGAAAGGAATGGTGTGAGGGATAAGTCTATGCTCGCTAGCGCCAGTGTTGATAAGTCCATAAAGTTCTTGAAAGAACTTATAACTTGATTTCCCGCAAGATAAAAAATTGAAATACTATGCTCATTAGCCTAAAGTATACAGTTGCATCCATTTTCTATAGTGCGAAAGCCTCATTCCATAAGAAGAATAAACTAGAAGATAAATATGAAGAAATAAGTAAAGAAAGATGAATAAACTAAAGTCAAATAAAGAACGAGAGAGGAGTTGACTGGGTAACAACCTTATATGAGCCAGCTTAACAAAAATAATGGTCAAATCGCATGGGTCTACCGAAAAACACTCAGACCCAAATTACTTCATTATCTGCATTTCAAACATCAAAGAGCTCGAATTCAACTTGAATTACGCTTGGATTAATCGAAAATAACATGATTTCTCACTTACGCATGTGGATTTACATCTCTTACTTGATCATCAATCTAAGGCCCAATGCCATCGGTCAAGCTTGTCAATTGTATTCTGAGGATTCTTTATGCCAAACTTTGCATCATCATGAGTCCTCGTGCCTAGAGGAACAAGGAAGGATGGAGTCTCAATGGTACAAATCCTGAATTGAAATATTTGGGCGTGCCTCAATTCTTATTGTTCCCTCTTAAGCAACCCCAATATTCATCCGTTACCCCAATATTCACCCTCCAAAAGATTCATCCGTTACCATCTTAAGCAACCCCAATATTCCAATTTAGGATTTGCACCATTAGGATCTCCATCATTCCATATTCCTCTAGGCTTGAGGACTTTCGATGACATAAGGATTAACGTAAATAATCATGGGAATGTAATTAACAAGCTTGACTAGTGGCATTAGTGCGTAAGTTGATGATCTAGTAGGACGAGACACAAGTCCTCATGTGTAAACAATAAATATTGTTGTTTTTGATTAATCTAAGGGGAAATGCACGTGTTTTGATGTTTGGGATGCATTTAATTATATAATTTAGGCTGGGGTTTTATTAGGTATGCCTACACGAGTTTTCCTTTATTTTCATTATTTTGGCTCAAAATATTTAGGACTACGAGAGTTGTGGACCAGTCAACTCCTCTTTGTCTAGTATGATGGTTTGGTTTTATCTGGAGAGCATAAACACCACTATTAAGAGAAAGCGCATGGAAGCGACAATCAAGATTGTTATCAATAAACGAATCAATCTACTTGGAAACTTAAAGAACACAATGAAATAACATTAAAGAAGGATAAGTAACCTGATTCAAGAGCTAAAAGCTCTTATACCAAATGTTAAAGAACCTCTAAGAACTCTAATCGTTATGAACCCGTGAATCACTAACTTGAAAACCCAAAGAGCAACTTGAAATCAAACCCTAGGATCATCTAATCAGAGTGTAAGATGATCAAGAATTAGAACCTAAGCAAAACTAAGTTCCTTAAACCCTAATTCCAAGTATGCCACAAGGATAGATCAACTCCTTAATAAGTAAGTTTTGCATTCAAAGAAAAATACAAGATACAAGCAATTTTGGCTTGAGAGCAAGTAAAAATTTAATTAATCATAATCTGAGAAATGGCATACGAATTTGATATGTTTTAAAGACATATCTAAAGTCCTAAGAAGAATAGAATTAATAAGAACGTGGCTAACTTATGCCAAACCCATATTCAAAGTTGATGTCTTTACTAAGGATCGTTCACCTAATCAAGTAAAGAAACTCTAACTCGCAACAAGACCCTTTAAATAACTTATACTTAAGAACCTTCATTATAAAGAATTAAAGGTTGTTTAATATAAATAACAGTTTAGATTAAACTAATTTTGTAAAATATCAAGCCTTCACTTGATAAATTCACCAAGTTCATAAAGAACAAAAGAAGAGAATTGACTCTAATATAAACAATATTCAACCAAACATTGCATAGAAATTTGTACTAGCTAATTCTATAATAATAAGGAAGCAAATAACAATAAAACTAGGAATAGAACTCCTAAACTAAAAGGATAACTTAAAACAAGACTCCTAACTATTAAAAGATTTCTTTAAATGAAAAAATACTCCAAATATTGATCCAACCCTAGCCCATATATATACACATGACATTTGGGCTTAAGTAACATGTAGTAAGCGGCCAATTCTTGAGTATTGGACTCCAATTAGCTTGATTTCTTTATTTTCAGCCTATTTTAACTTGTTCAAGCCCCCATATATTAAATTAAGTGGATAAGAGTATCTTGAGGTCAATTGTCTTGATTAAGCCTAATCTCACTTGGACTTTGGATCTTCAACCCAAGCTTCAACTCTTGCTTCATGAACACTCCTAAAGCATCCTTGAACTTCTTCATGTGAGCTCTAGTCATTGATTCATCATATTTGAGTGGCTCATGTACAATCCTACTTGGATTAGGATTTCTAGCTACAGTAGGACTCCTCGTGGGACTAAGATTCCTATTGGAAGCAGGATTCCTAGTTGGAGTAGGACTCCTAATTCAAGTAGGATTCCTAGTCGGAGTAGAATTCCTTGTGCTTGTAGGATTTGCATCAAGAACTCTTACTTAACTAATCTGATCTAATATGAGTTTCTTTATAAGCTTAGGAAACTTTAACATCTAACCAAATAGGATACTAAGAGCTAAACAAAGCCTTCATAAACTTGGACTTTAAGAACGTTAAACAAATCCCATTTATCCTTCATAAACTTGGATTTTAAGAACATTAAACAAAGTCCATTCTTTATGAATTTCATTTGGACCGAATTTTATTAGACTTTCATTGTTAGCCCACTCTTGCATATAATCATTTAAGGACTTTTGAATCTTCTTGGCCCTTGACCTTATAATTGGACCTTGTGGCACACTTAATGATCCTTCTTTGATTCTTTCTTGTTGCCCTTGTCATCAAGCCCAACCAAATCAACATCTTTAAGCCTTGGCCTATCTATATCATTCCTTCCTTCTTTACGATGATTCGTCCTCGAATCAAACTCATGACCTACATCAGAAAGGACTCAAATCAGCAACATTAAATGTGCCACTCACATTATACTTACCTTGTAAATCAATTTTCTAAGCATTGTCATTGATCCTCTTAAGTACTTGAAACGGTCCATCACCCTTTGGACTTAGCTTTGGCTTTCTTTGATTTGGAAACCTTTACTTATGAAAATGCACCCAAACCCTGGTTCCAATCACCAGGTTGGAACACCATTGGCGTTCTTCCTTTGTTAATTCTTTCGGCTACTCTAGTATTTTGCTTCTCAATCCCCTCTTTAACTTATTCATGTAGTCTTTTAACCAAATCTGCCTTAGAAGAACCATTAACACTAACAAGCTTGTTAAGAGGCAAAGGAATTATATCAATAAGAGTTAATGGATTAAAACCATAAAAGATTTTAAATGGAGAACAATGTGTAGTCCTATGAACAGCCTTACTATATGCAAACTCCATATATGGCAAAAGATCCTACCAGGATTGAAAATTCCTAGAAATTAAAGAATGAAGTAGTTGAATCAAAGTTCTCTTAACAACTTCAATTTGTCCATATGTTTATCAATGTCAAGTAGTAGAAAATAATAATGCCTAACTTACCCCATAACACATGCTAAAATTGACTTAAGAATTTAACATTCCTATCACTTACAATGGTTCTTGGAACTCCATGCAATCGCAAACCTCCCTAAGAAGCAATTCAGCTATGTAAGTAGCATCATTTGTTTTATGGCATGGTATAAAGTGAGCCATCTTACTAAATCAATCCACAAAAATAAATATACTATATCGTCCCTTCCTAGTCCTAGGCAGTCCACGTACAAAATTCACAGATAAATATGTTATAAGGAACATTAGGAATAGGCAAAGGAGTATATAACCCATGGGGTTGCAGTTTAGACTTAGCCTTTAAACATACAATACATCGACCACACACCTTATTCACATCACATTTCATGCAAGGCGAAAAGAAATGTTCAATCAGTATGTCATAAGTCTTATGCACCCTAAAATGATCGATTAAACCGCCCTCATGTGCCTCTTTAACAAGCATCTCATGCAAAGAACAACTAGAAATGCATAGGCGATTCTTTTTGTAAAGATAAATCCATCAAATACATAGAAATCATTAAAGGTAGCCCCATTAGCACAAGTATTAAACACATTACCAAAGTCATAGTACTTCAAATACAACTCCTTAATAAACCCAAAACCCAACAATTTAGAATCAAGAGTATTAAGCAAAGCATACCTTCGGGATAATATATCAGCAACCACATTCTCTTTACCTTTCTTATACTTGATCATATATGGGAATGTCTCAATAAAATCCATCACTTTGCATGTCTTCAGTTCAACTTGTCTTGCCCTTTGAGATGCTTCAAACTCTCATGATTTCTATATATGACAAACTCCTTAGGCTACAGGTAGTATTGCCATGTATACAAAGCATGAACCAAACCATAGAGTTCTTTGTCATATGTTGGGTATCAAAGTGCTGCACCATTTAGCTTTACTAAAATAGCAAATTGCCCTTTATTCTTGCATCAAAACAGCCTCAACACTAATGCATGTGTGTAGGATCTTTGTTCTTGCATCACATTCAACCTTAAAGGTTTTGTCAAAGTTAGGTAGAATCAGCAAAGAAGCATTACACAATCTATCTTATAGCAAATTAAAAGCATTTTCTTGTGCATCACTCCAATTGAACCGAATATTCTTCTTAACAATCTCATTCAATGGTGCGGCAATGCTACTAAAGTCCCTAGTGAACTTTATATAAAAACTAGCAAGACCATAAAAACTCCTAACTTGGCTAATGTTCGTAGGTGTTGGCAATTCCTTAATTTCTTGCACCTTTTCCTCATCAACATCTAGACCTTTAGAACTAACAACAAAACCTAAAAATATGACTCTATCCATGCAAAAACTACACTTCTTTTTACAAAACATTTTTTCTCTTCTAAGAACATCTAAGACCCTACACACAGGCATAACGGGATCATTAAAAGACTTAGAATATATTAGAATATCATCAAAATATACAACTAAAAATTTACCATGAAATTCGCGCAATACATGCTTCATTAACCTCATGAAAGTGTTAAATGTATTAATAAGCCCAAATGGCATTACAAGCCTCTCATACAGACCATACTTAGTTTTAAATGATGTTTTCAACTTATCCCTAACTTTCATGCGAATTTGATAATATTTGAAATGCAAATCAATCTTAGAAAAGTAACATGCACCATGCAACTTATCAAGCATATCATCTAAGCTAGGGATAAGAGGACGATACTTTACCGTTATTTTATTAATTGCACGGTAGTCCACACATATTCTCCAAGTGCCATCCTTTTGGAACTAAAATGACCGGAATAGTATAAGGACTTAAGCTCTCTCACACATACCTTTTAGACATCAGTTCATCTACTTGCCTTTGAAGCTCCTTTGTCTCCTCTGGATTACTTCTATAGGCTAGTCTATTTAGTATGGCAGCCCCTGGAGTGAAGTCTATTTGATGCTCAATCCCTCTTTGAGGTGGTAAACCACTTGGCATCTCCTCGAGAAAGACATCAACAAATTCCTGCAAAAGGTTCGCAAATGCACCGGGCAAGGATAGACCAAGTTCAGTAGTGTTCAAATAAACATCATTATAAGTAACTATAAACAACAACTTACTTGAGTGAAATACATGTTCTATCTCACTTTCCCTAGCCAAAAAGCTCCCCTTTTTAGATTGCAAAAAAGGACCAAAATCATCAATTTAGTGCAATAAATTTGGGCTGAACTCGAAGGTGCAATAAAATTCATTTGAAGCCTTTTTATTTTCATTTTTATTAGGTTTTCTTAAGTTGGGGTGTGATTAGTTGTCATTTGGAGTTACACAATGGATGCACATGATTAGTTATAATTTGGAGTTACAAAAATGGATGCACATGATTAGTTGTCATTTAGGAGTTACAAAATGAGTGACATCAATGTAAAAATAACCACTTTTAATGAGGATTAAAGGGGAAAACATGGGAAAGCTCAAAAGACATCCATTTAGGATTCTTTATCTTATTTTGGCTATAAATATCAAAGCCAAATTCATTTGTAAAAATCAATTAATGAATGATAATCTTTATTTGCTCTTTGTGAGTGTTTTTGGTTAAGTTCTTGCATGAACTTTGAACTTATCAAACTATTTTTAGTTTACAGCCTTCTCTAACCAAAATCTTGTGCTTGATTTTTAACTTATCAAATCATACTTGGGTTTGTAGTGTTTGGACTTGAATTCAAGTGCTACTTTCATTATTGGAACTAGATTTCTCTAACTTCACTTGAGGAGATCCTTGGGTTTTAGAATCATCTTGATTAGAGGGTGTTTTCTTGCATTCCATATGTATCATAAGTAAATAATTATTGGTTTGTATGGTTGCTAAGATGATGATTTCCTATCATTTGGTATTAGAGCTTGCTTCCAAGTTGAGGTTTGCTTATCTTTGTATTTTATGTGTTATTGAAGTTTCTCATCTTCTTCACTTTTTCTTTATTTATGCCGAATTCTTTTTGTTTCAATTTTGTATCCTTCTAAGTGCTCTTTCTTTTAAAGTTTACACCTTTATGTTCATAAAATAAATTTTTATTGTCCCTTCTTTTTAATCTCTTTGTGTTGTTCTTAATTTCTTTTCACTTTTGTTATTATCATAAAAAAATAAAAACAAATGAAAAGATCAAACAAAAAGAAGGTTTGAGTGGCATAAAAGACCTATTCTATTGTTGTCTTTCATTGT